>NC_064623.1:176817561-177120592 GCF_023898315.1 Schistocerca nitens
ATGACTGTCACACCCCAGGAGCTCGTGGTGGCACGCTTGACCCAACTTGAAGAAAACAAGACCAACAACTAACAACTACTACTACTGCATTTAAAAATGCTGCCGTCAACGTTACGAGCATTTGAAAGTGGAGTTCTGGAACAGTTGGATGCAGCGTCTGGAACAGCATTAAACCAAGCATAACATATCAGCTGATGTAAAAATAAAATCATTTTTATCAGCTTATACAGGCCCCAATGTATTTAAGCTTCTTCAGAAACCGCTTTCTAGGTGTGAACCACGGACTCTCTCATATTCTGATACTAAATAAATGCTTGCCACGTATTTTGACTCGCAAGTTCATATTGCAGCTGCCAAACATAGTTTTTTCAGCGCTTCAAGAAGTCATTTACAGGACCTGACAAGGAAACGTAAATTTCATTATGAAAATCAATTAAGATATTTTATGCAGATTAACTAATTCACGACTTGTTTATCATGCACTTCCTTGGCAATAAATTCAAGAACGATGTGATTAGTCTAACAAACTCATGTTTACAAGATTGTTTACCATTGATCTGGGCATACAAACATCGGTATATATACAGTGAAACAATACAGTGCAAAGATGCTGACATATTCGCTACATGTAAACAGCCAGTATTGCTAAACAAGGCCAGACCTGGAAATCACAGGTCGCGGACGTTACCCAGCTGAAATAGTCAGAAAACATACTTAGAAATTCAAAATTACAATCTGAATCATTCTGTGGCATAAACAACGAAAAATAACGTTGTCTCTATAACAATGCAGTTAGTGATAACTGAAGAAAGTCCAGACGTAGGGATGAGGTGTTCGATACGAGGCACAATGAACAAAAATAGCAGACATTCACCCATATGGCCGTGGCAACAGTAAAAGTCAAGTACCATTCATAACAAACATGTGCAACTTCAAAAACTTTCACGGCGAAATGTTAAGTGAATACCATCTTTGCTGGTAATAGCAAGTCATTAACCGTGGCTCGTTGTGTTAACGAAGTGTCAACCAGAGTAGTTCACTTCAACAATTAACCTCCAGGCGTAGCATAAGTTAGGAATGCAAAAGATAACAGACTTCCAAAGTTCACTGTTAAGTCACAACAAGTAGAAGATTCCAGTAAAAGTATAACTTTCAACAGATGCGATGCGCAAATAATTTGCAGAACAGGCTGCATTTGAACTGTAACTTTCACCAAAGCAACAAATTTATTCGGACTGAATTCCTTCAAAGTTTTGGGTCCCACCATTCTCGACCGAGCAAATCAAATTCCAACTGACATTACAAATGGAATGTTAAACAAATGTTGCAAAAATATGATTATATTTTTTAACATAGCAACAAGCAGTATCGAAGGTTACAAGGCACACATTATGGTGAAGCCAAAAGCAGTGCTGAAATTTTGCAAAGCACACAACATTCCTTTTTTGTAGAAAGATGAGGTAAAGCAAGGCCACACCGGCCGGCCTCAGTTCTCACCGGGAAACTTTTCCAAATAGTGAAACTGAAGAGCGCGACAGCGAAAACTCCTTTGACTACTTGCTCACGACATCGCGAACGCAAGAACAGGGAACATTTCGTAAAAACAATGTAAATACTAGTTAGACACACATTTTGATACAACAGTTTACAAAATAACAGGAATTTCAGGAAAGTGTCATACAAGAACTTAAGGGTATGATAGCCGGCCGGAGTGGCCGTGCGGTTCTAGGCGTTTCAGTCTGGAACCACGCGACCGCTACGGTCGCAGGTTCGAATCCTGCCTCGGGCATGGATGTGTGTGATGTCCTTAGGTTAGTTAGGTTTAAGTAGTTCTAAGTTCTAGGGGACTGATGACCTCAGATGTTAAGTCCCATAGTGCTCAGAGCCATTTGAACCATTTTGAGAACTGAGAAACAGTCTCATCGTGCGTCATAAAAGTGACGTGATTATTTTTATTACCAGTGCCAGCATTCATCGATAGTGACACGCCAAACTCGTTGCTTTTGGCTGCCATCGGCCAGTTCACGAGTTGGCGGGTTAAACCTAGTTCACACGACGACATTGGGTTGCGCCACTCGTTGCGTGAAATGAGTTGCACGCAAATGGTTTCATATTTGACTGTAGACACGGCGAAACCAGTATACACTTCAGTTTCGTCGTTTTGTGGGTTCCTGAGTCGCGTCTGAAATTAAAGTTTTGGCAGCTGCATGTCGCACGAGTTGTGATGGAGTAAAAGCTTGTTGCGTGGAACCGCTGCACAATAAAACAAGAAACGTGTTTCGATTCGTGACTGGATGAAGAAAAGATATCAGCTCGGTTGCTCAACATCCTTGCTGAAATAATTTGTAACGGAAGACTCAAGAAGTTCTTTTAATTATCTTAGAAAATGGTTCAAATGTCTCTGAGCACTATGGGACTTAACATCTGTGGTCATCAGTCCCCTAGAACTTAGAACAACTTAAACTAACCTAAGGACATCACACACATCCATGCCCGAGGCAGGATTCGAACCTGCGACCGTTGCGTTATCTTAGAATGTGTCCATAATTGTTACCATTTTTTAAAATAGAGTTAATTATGCGATAAGTAATAAATATATTGTAATTCATAAAGCACTGTCGCCATAACTGAAATTACATATCACATTACAATCGAGAACGCTCGGAATGTTATAAGATGTGGTTTTAGTTGGTGATGATGCTCTTTCATTATGACCAATAATTATTAAGAGTAACAATTATTAACATTAATATCAGTAATTATTCGAAGCAGGCCGCATTAAGAAGAGAATGGTTTGCAAACTACTTTCTTGAAGATAGATCTGTACAGTGGCAATATTTCAAAATTCAGATATATGTGAATGGGGAGCACCTCTGCGATGTTCTAAATAGATGAATACTGAATAAAGAATGTAGCTTCTTGATTTGTGTATCCTTCCCTACTCTCAACAATATTCCTTAAAAAAAAAGGAGTCAGACAAATCGAATGATGGGTAGAGAAGAGCATTTCTACAGCTGGAATTACATTTGCCCGTATTTTTCTTAATTCAGTTGTATATGTGCTCCTAATTCAATAAATTTTGCCCTGCAGCTAAGATATTGTCAAACTATCTATATTCAGGCAAGTGCTGCCGGCCGAAGTGGCCGTGCGGTTAAAGGCGATGCAGTCTGGAACCGCAAGACCGCTACGGTCGCAGGTTCGAATCCTGCCTCGGGCATGGATGTTTGTGATGTCCTTAGGTTAGTTAGGTTTAACTAGTTCTAAGTTCTAGGGGACTAATGACCTCAGCAGTTGAGTCCCATAGTGCTCAGAGCCAGGCAAGTGCTCTACCAACTGAGCTACCCATGCTGTGAGTACGGGGCGTGAGTCATTCTTGGGTAGCTCAGTTGGTAGAGCACTTGCCCGCGAAAGGCAAAGGTCCCGAGTTCGAGTCTCGGTCGGGCACACGGTTTTAATCTGCCAGAAAGTTTCATATCAGCGCACACTCCGCTGTAGAGTGAAAATTTCATTCTACAAACAACCCCAGGCTGTGGCTAAGCCATGTCTCCGCAATATCCTTTCTTCCAGGAGTACTAGTTCTGTAGGGTTCGCAGGAGAGCTTCTGTGGAGTTTGGAAGGTAGGAGGCGAGGTACTGGCGGAATTAAAGCTGTGAGGACGGGCGTGAGTCGTGCTTGGGTAGCTCAGTTGGTAGAGCACTTGCCCGCGAAAGGCAAAGGTCCCGAGTTCGAGTCTCGGTCGGGCACACAGTTTTAATCTGCCAGGAAGTTTCATATCAGCGCACACTCCGCTTAGAGTGAAAATTTCATTCTACAAACAACCCCCAGGCTGTGGCTAAGCCATGTCTCCGCAATATCCTTTCTTCCAGGAGTACTAGTTCTGTAGGGTTCGCAGGAGAGCTTCTGTGAAGTTTGGAAGGTAGGAGGCGAGGTACTGGCGGAATTAAAGCTGTGAGGACGGGCGTGAGTCGTGCTTGGGTAGCTCAGTTGGTAGAGCACTTGCCCGCGAAAGGCAAAGGTCCCGAGTTCGAGTCTCACTCCGGCGCACAGTTTTAATCTGCCAGGAAGTTTCAATAATATGAATCATTTATCTCAAAAAAAATTATCTCAGCAATTGAAAGATCTGTTCATATTTCGCTCGGCACCGTCCTTTAAACGGTCGCCATTGAATAGTGTGATGTTTATATGGAAATGGAATAATAATTGCTTGAATAATTGGAAAAATTCATTGGAAAGAATAGTTGAGAAAATTTTGAATGCAATTTATGAATTTGTGCACAATCTTGGGTGAACTTTAACTGATACCAGTATCAACAGACCTTGAATATCATTACATTCAAGGTCAATAAACATAATTTTCATTATATACTGCTGCTTCCAGTAGTGTGCAGTACCAAATAATCACAGCAACCATTGAAATTGTCGATCTGTCTATAAGTTCATAAACACACAAAACACAATATTTTTATTGTAAGTAAACCAAGTTCAGTAGGTGCCTATCAAGTCTGAGTTATTACCTTCACATTAATTCCATTGTTTTTAGTCTTGAGTGTGACAATGTCGATGCAGGAACGCTTCTCCAAATACGGCATTAATTATTCTTCTATGCACTGAGCCTCTTCATGCAGGACCTTGGAGGCGATTGAAATGATGACCAGATAGGTACTTGAATTATAGCCATGCGAATAAATATTCCTTTTCTAGCAACTTTTTACAACACTTTTAATGAAAAGTTAAAATACACATTTTTAACAACGCTGGTATGACGAATCCAAGCATACGTCCGTAAGCTACCACTTCCTGAAACAAAAGGGTGAAGATACATGATTTAATAAACTGAAGAGCATATTTCTGACTGTGTTTCATGCAGATATTTAACGATGTATCAAAACATTATACTTGCCACAAAACAACTCGTTAATTTACTTTTGGCGGTGTCTTTGGTTTATAGCTCATTCAGTTTACATATTGCTTGTGTGCATAAGAAAAGAAAAGAAAGAAAAATAATATGATCCAGTACACGATAGAGACCAAATGGAGTATTTATCACCATAAATCTCTGTGTGTCTTCATCCAAAGGAATTTCCAAATATGCTTCTTTAACATCCAGTTTGTCAAAGTACACACCAACGGCAAATTTTAACATCAGTTCTTCCAGTCTGGCAATAGACTATGAATCAGTAATAGATTGAGAATTACTTGTCGCTTTGAATTCTCCACATATGGGCAGTGAACCATTTAGTTTCTGTACAACTACAATCGGCATTGTCCATTGGCTACTGCTTATGGCTTTGATAACCTCATTCTGTTCAAGATGGTCGGGTCCTTGCTTTACTTCATCTTTCCACAAAAAAGGAATGTTGTGTGCTTTGCAAAATTTCAGCACCATTTGAACCATTTTTTTAAGGGTATGATATAGCAGTTCACAAAACATCAGGAAAATATAGGACAACAGTTTACACAGCAAAATCAGGCATTTGAGAATTTCAAGAGTAGTATAAGTCATCAGTTCAGCGAGGTGAGGAAAACTATATGCACTGAAGTATGTGACGAACTATCAGGGAACTTCACAGAGCAAGGTAAACAACTGAAACAAGAAATAATTACCGACATATTCCGCAATAGAAATACGTTAACTGGAAGAGTATCATCCGTAGAGTATAAACAGGAACAACTTGCAGGTGAGTCAAAAAACCTTAGTGAAGAATAGGCTATCCTCAAACTCAGGAGACGCAACCGCAAGTGGGTGCTTAGGTAAGAAACGTGATGGACGCAGTCAACGAGCTGCAAGACGTGTGCAAAAACTTACCTACAGAACTAGAAAAGTTAAGTCTAAAAGTGGACCACTTAAGTTTGGAGTCAAATTTTGCCAAAAAACGGAGAGATAAGGTATGTGCAGATGTAAAGGAAATAACTGAAAAAGCTGAAGAAGGGATGCTGGGTAAGGGCAGTACCCTTGCTGAAAATGTAGTATCAGAGTGCAAAATTTATGTAGATATAGTAGAAAAAGCTCTAAAATAGAAACAAAGTCAGTTTCTAGCTAGCATAGATTCGGGCTTAAAGGAAGCACAGGAAAGGTTACGAGACAGTATTGCTAAAACTGACATTCCAAAACAACATTTAACAGAAAACAAACCATGCTTTCACTGGTTACTCACGATACGTGGCTAGCCCCTTGAAGGAAAGCAGCGAAGGTTGCAGAATGCAACAACGCTTGACGCAGTTGCATGCGCTACGCCACAAACGAACATAAACACGCCTACTGACAGTGCAGCGTGTTTGTCAACAGTGCTTGGAGATTACTTAGGCATCGACAATTTCCAGTATTTACCTCTGAAGGGTAAAGAACAAACTCAGTGGTCTTTATCAAAGCATATGGAAATGTTTTACCTCGTACCTTGACCGAAGCCCAGAAAATTAGATTTGTTGTTGGACACACACAGGGTTGGCGTTCTGCTATGGGCTACGGACTTGATGGAACGTTGCCACTACTACGAACAGTTTGAGATAGCCTTTCTGAATAAATATTGGTCTTGAGGCCGTACAAGAGAAGCTAAGACGTGAAGTATTCAAGCCAGTTCCATTCAATAGCAAACATGGAAGCTTAAGGAGCTATTTTGAAAAATATTTGAATAAAACCAGATACTGGACGAACCCGGTATCTCAAGTAGACATGCTGAAAATTTTAAAGAGCCATCTACCTCCTAAATTAGGGAAAAACTCATTACCATTCCGGAACACGACACAGTATACTTTCTATCTGTACTGGACTCAATGGATCTGATGTACGAAGAGAGACCAGTACAACACGCCCCTCTTAATATGCAGATAGTGCCACAAGGATTTACGGACCAACAATTGAACAATGGATTTGTAGTACAACACGGATGACAACCTTACGCCACACAGGCCTATGGTAACGGTAAGGTTAACGATGATGATGATGATGATGATGTTTGGTTTGTGGGGCGCTCAACTGTGCGGTTATCAGCGCCCGTACAAACCCCCAACCTTTGCTCAGCCCAATCTCGCCACTTTCATGAATAATGATGAAATGGCGAGGACAACACAAACACCCAGTCATCTTGAGGCAGGTGAAAATCCCTGACCCAATCTGGAATCGAATGCGGGACACCGTGTTCGGGAAGCGAGAACGCGACCGCAAGACAACGAGCTGCGGATGGTAAGGTTAACCACAACAGCAATGGGAAAAGCCATAAATTCAGGGGGGATATAAAATAAATGGGAAAGAAATTTAACAAAAACAACTACATCGGGCAAGTAACGTATGGACAGCCTGTGCAATGTGTACAGATGCAAGCTACCGGCAATAATCAGCCGATTGCTTCACAAACGTCCGCAGCTCGTGGCCGTGCGGTAGCGTTCTCGCTTCCCACGCCCGGGTTCCTGGGTTCGATTCCCGGCGGGGTCAGGGATTTTCTCTGCCTCGTGATGACTGGGTGTTGTGTGCTGTCCTTTGGTTAGTTATGTTTAAGTAGTTCTAAGTTCTAGGGGACTGATGACCTAAGATGTTAAGTCCCATAGTGCTCAGAGCCATTTGAACCATTTGCTTCACAAACACAAAAGAACACCAGACAGCCGAATAATCCACAGACAGCGTAATTCGGCCAACAAAGTAATGCACGTATGCCGAATACAACGCAAAGGCAAAGAGAATTTGAGTCTATAGCCTCACAGGATACTAACTGGCATAATAAAACACAAGCAGTCCATACAGTAGAAGTTAAGCCAAGCCCAGAGACCGATGCCACCGCGATGCCGAAATACCTGAACTGGTCACGGTAGGTCCCTATTCTGTGACCTGGGAGGAGAGTGGGAGCTTGAGCTTCGTCGACACTTGCTTCATCAGATACGATCAAGGTGGTGTCATCCTGGATCGTACACTATGCTTCAAACAACACCTTCTTAACTTAGCTCAAAAGCTGAGGACTCGAAACAACATCCTCCATAAGCTATGCGGAACTACCTGGGGATCTTCAGCAACCACCCTGCGAACTTCAGCTCTGGGCTTGGTATACTCAAGTGCTGAGTATTGTGCACCTGTTTGGATGAATAGTCATCATACAAGGCTTGTTGATACCCAGCTGAATACGACAATGCGCTTAATATCTGGCGCAATCAGATCTACTCCAGTTTATTGGCTTCCACTGTTAACCGGTATAATGCCTCCTGATCTACGCAGATGTACTGCCCTTATGAGAGAATTCCACAAGATCTCCAGGAATTCTAACCTACCCGTGCATAGCGACCTGCCACTTTTAAATCGCAAGATACTGAAATCACGTCATCCAACTCTGTGCGATGCTGCTGACATGGTTGCTAAGAATTTCAAACCTCTTGAAGAATGGAAAGGTCGGTGGGAAGCAGTGACAGATGTGCACCTGCATAACATCTTCTCAGGTGCTAAACTTCCAAGTGGATTCGACTTACCACGCAAGACGTGGTCTACTCTCAACAGAATCCGTACCGGCCATGGGCGATGCAGGGATGCTCTCTTTAAGTGGAAGAAGCTGCCTGATCCAGCTGCGATGCAGGGATGCTCTCTTTAAGTGGAAGAAGCTGCCTGATCCAGCTTGTGACTGCGGGGTTCCATACCAGACTGTTCACCACATTGTCAGTGAATGCAGGATTCGAGCCTATCACGGCGCCAAAGAGGAATTCCTGCTAGCAACTCCAGATGCAGTGCGCTGGATTGAAGGACTGGATATTCAGTTGTAAAGACAAACTTAAGTTTCTTGTGTGTCAATATGTACATATGTATATGTAATTTCATGATATGTCTGTATTAGCCATACGCTAAATAAAATAAGATAGTGATGTGGAAGATGATCTGTATCAATGTAATGAGGAGACACAGGAAAACTTGACAGAGGAACAAGCTACTATTAAAGCCAAAATATTTGACCTTGATGTACCCACTCTGCTTGACACAGGTGCTACGATTAATTTGATGTCGCAGGGATTCTTTCAAAAACTAAAGCAACGTGGGCGTATACCCACACTGCCAGTACAAAATTGCAAGGTACAAACTGCGGCTGGTCAGAAATCGAAAGGAATCCAGATACGAGCTTTAATTCCCATCCAGTCCGGGCAGATTTCTGTATGACGCAATTTTTTGACAGCAAATAACTTAACAGTTGATTGTTTAATCGCTATGGATACATTTAGGACATACCAAGTACAAATTGATATAGGCAAGGGCCAATGTCATTTCACAGCAAATAACCAATTATTTTCAATAGACCTGATCAGGGGAAGTACTGATAGACGTGAAACTGAAGTTGCTCACGACTTTGAGGTTCAGCAGCAGTTGCAGTACGCCACATTTCACGACGCTAAACTAAAGTTGAGTACTACCAAATAACCAAGGGGTCGGAACCTAACTACTGTGAGTGTCGACTACCCATGAAAGCGCCAAACACCTGAATTACGTTGAAATTTTTACACACTTTTGTTACTTATGTAAAAATTGTTTTAGACTGATTATACGTAACGTATTGTATTGATGATGTAACTCTGTAAACCTCGGTACATGAAATGGTTATCCTTTATACAATGAACGTAACAAGTAAATAATGAGCTGCACTTTTACTACTACTACTACTACTACTCCTCGGCTCTACAGCCCTTGGAGAGTGTTGGCCAGCATCACAATATCATGCCTTTCTACCCGGTCCATGTCTTTCCATCTCCATCCTCCGACACCCAACTTTTTCATATCTTCTTCAATTCCGTCCACCCATCTCTCTCTGGGACGTCTCTTCCGTCCTCTGCCTCCAGCCTTGCCATCAAAAATATTCTTACATGTTCCATCTTCCGCCATTCTGACCACGTGTCCTGCCCATTGCAGTCTTCTTATTTTAATGTTAGTGACAATGCCAGGTTCTTCAAAAAGTTGTTCTAATTCTGCATTCGTACGGATGCACCAACCTTCTTGATCATATATTGGGCTGTATATTTTACTCAGAAGCTTTCTCTCCAAAATGCTAAGAATCCTGTCCTCATTTGCAGTCATGGTCCATGTCTCGGCACCATACATAACAACATGTCTCATAATTGTTTTGTAAATAAGGATTTTATATTTTCGTGACAGAAGTGAGCTCCTAAGCATGGGTAGTGTGGCAAAGTAGCATCTGTTGCCTGCTGCTATTCTAGCTTTCACCTCGCTGCTGATGTCATCTGTCTCTGTGATAGCCGATCCGAGGTACTGGAAATCTCTCCCCCTTTCAGGCTCCTTGCCGGCTATCTTGAAATTTGGTAGGTTTCGCTGGTTGATCATTGCCATAAATTTGGTCTTTTCGACATTGACTACCAGGCCAAGTTCCCTTGGATCTCTCTCCCGTTGTTGATAGGGATGAGCCAGCACAGCAGTGTTTCGTTCGAGTAATCCAAGTATAGCCGTGAACGATTAAAAATGGTTCCTCCTCTATTTATCTCTATCTGACTTATGACTTTTTCTAGGCCGAGGTTGAATAGCAGTGAGGAGATTTTGTCACCCCGTCTCAGTCCCTTCTTCCACTTCTCTGGAGATTTGGCCCTGCATTTTTACTTTGCAGTTGGTTTCACTGAGGGTCATCATAATAAGTTTAACGAGCTTCTTAGGTATTCCCGCATCTTCCATCACATTCCGCAATGTCACTCTTGGGATGCTACAATAGGCTTGTTTGAAATCGATATAAAGCTGATGAATGTTTTTTGATGTTCATAACATTTTACAAGTAGCATGTGTAATGTATATACACTGCTGGCCACCATAAATGCAACACCAAGAAAGACAAGAGGTAGCACAACAAAATTTATTTTGTAGATATGTTTACCAAGTATCAAATGATTACGTTTACAGACGTCTGTGACATTTGGTTCCTGCCAGAATCAGTAGCCAGAGTACCCGCCATTGTTGGAGATCACCGCTGTCACACGTCTCGGCATTGAGTCAAAGAGACGTTGGATGTGTTCCTGGGGTACAGCAGCCCAAGCAGCTTCCACACGTTGCCAAAGATCATCTGGTGTGGCAGCTGGGGATGTAATCTGGGTCACTCGTTGAGCAACCATGGACCACATGTTTTCTATCGGCGAAAGATCCGGAGAGCGAGCCGGCCAGGGAAGCAATTCAATCTGGTTATTGACGAAGAACCTTTGGTTGAAATATGGCTGTGGCCGAGCCCTGAAGGTAAGGAAGGCCAACTGGCTCCAGCGCTTCGGATATGTAGCGCCGGCTATTTAAAGTACCGGCAATGCGTACTAGAGGCGTGCGAGAGTAATATCCAATACCGCCCCATACCATAATACCCGGTGCAAGACCAGTGTGGCGGTGCATAATGCAGCTGTCCAGCATCCTCTCTCCACGGTGTCTCCACACTCGAATCCGACCATCGTGGTGCTGCAGACAGAAGCGTGCCTCGTCAGTAAAGACAACGTCATTCCATTCTGCCGTCCACATCCGTCTGTCATCACACCATTGGCGACGGAGACGTCTGCGTCAATGGTAGACGAAGCAATGGACGTCTTGCGGACAGACCACTCTGCTGTAAACGGCGTCGAATGGTACGCGCAGACACTGGATGATGCGTTACAGACGCAATGTGCTGTGCTATGGTTCGGGATGTCACTGAGCGATCCGTCACTGCCATGCGCACAATTTGCCTATCAGCACGTGCAGTGGTGCACCGAGGTGAATGCGATCGACCACGTCGGTCCGTCGTACCCTCCTGCATCCAACGGTCACATATCCGCATTACAGTTGTTTGGTTTCGTCCAACACGACTAGCGATTTCTCTGTATGATAATCCACAATCTCGGTAAGCCACTATCCTTCCTCTGTCGAACTCGGATACTTGATCAAAAGATGTTCGCTGTTGTCTACGAGGCATAACTGATCGTCTTGTGAAACAACCACAAGGTAAACACACGTGCCGAACGTACACTCGTCGAAATCGCCAAGCCTTAAATGGCGCTATGAGGTGGCGCCACAGGCGCGCGCGATGTGCGTCTGCGCTGAAATTCTAATCAGTTGCATATCTCATCGCTGCAAACCCATGGTGTAAATTTCACTTCATTCGGATGCTTCCTTCAGGGTGTTGCATTTACGGTGGCCACCAGTGTATTTGGTCAGTTGTTGACCTATTGCTTCTAAAGCCGCTCTGATAGTTTCCAATACTCTCTTCCACATAGGGAGTAAGCCTCCTAGATAGGATTTTGGAGAACACTTCGTATGTGGTATTTACCAGGGAAATTCCTCGGTAATTCTGGCAGTTTAATTTATCTCCTTTTTTATGTATGGGACACATAACAGCCGTTTTCCACTCCATTGGCATGCTCCTGCCAGATGTTCAGTTTTACTTTATGTATTGCTTTCCACAATGCTGCCCCCCCCCCCCCCCCCATATTTGAGAATTTCTGCCTGTATCTGATATTCTCCTGGTGCTGTATTATTTTTTAAGGCCTTAATGGCTTGTATCACTGCCTCCACTGTGGGTTCTGGTGTTAAGACCTCTGGTCCATAATAAGTTATTTCCACTAGTTTTTCTTGTTCTAATCCTTCTACTTCCGGGTTCAGTAACTCTTGGAAGTATTCTACCCATCTGTCGAGTATTTTATTACTCCCCCCCCCCACCCTATCAAATCCCCTTCTTTATTTCTACATACATTTAATCTAGCTTGAAACCCAGCCTTTCCTTCTTTAATCTTTTGGTACATTTCACGTGCTTGCTTCTCCTAGCCGCTCAGTTTCTTCCAATTTTTTCTTTTCTAGTGCTCTTTTCTTCTTTCTGCAAACCGTCTTAGCCACATGGTGCGTCTCATTCTGTTTTTGTTGTTATTGTGGTCTTCAATCCTGAGACTGGTTTGATGCAGCTCTCCATGCTACTCTATCCTGTGCAAGCTTCTTCATCTCCCAGTACCTAATGCAACCTACATCCTTCTGAATCTGCTTAGTGTATTCATTTCTTGCTCTCCCTCTACGATTTTTACCCTCCACGCTGCCCTCCAGTACCAAATTGGTGATCCCTTGATGCCTCAGAACATGTCCTACCAACCGATCCCATCTTCTAGTCAAGTTGTGCCACAAACTCCTCTTCTCCCCAATTCTATTCAATACCTCCTCATTAGTTATGTGATCTAACCATCTAATCTTCAGTATTCTTCTGTAGCACCACATTTCGAAAGCTTCTATTCTCTTCTTGTCTAAACTATTTATCGTCCATGTTTCACTTCCATACATAGCTACACTCTATACACTTTCAGAAACGACTTCCTGACACTTAAATCAATACTCGATGTTAACAAATTTCTCTTCTTCAGAAACGCTTTCCTTGCCATTGCCAGTCTACATTTTATATCCTCTCTACTTCGACCATTTTGCTAGTGTCTCATTTCCTAATGGAATTCCCTCAGCATCACCCGACTTAATTCGACTACATTCCATTATCCTCGTTTTGCTTATGTTGATGTTCATCTTATACCCTCGTTTCAAGACACTGTCCATTCCGTTCTACTGCTCTTCCAAGTCCTTTGCTGTCTGTGACAGAATTACAATGTCATCGGTGAACCTCAAAGTTTTTATTTCTTCCAGAATGAGATTTTCACTCTGCAGCGGAGTGTGCGCTGATATGAAACTTCCTGGCAGATTAAAACTGTGTGCCCGACCGAGACTCGAACTCGGGACCTTTGCCTTTCGCGGGCAAGTGCTCTACCAACTGAGCTACCGAAGCACGACTCACGCCCGGTACTCACAGCTTTACCTCTGCCAGTACCTCGTCTCCTACCTTCCAAACTTTACAGAAGCTCTCCTGCGAACCTTGCAGAACTAGCACTCCTGAAAGAAAGGATATTGCGGAGACATGGCTTAGCCACAGCCTGGGGGATGTTTCCAGAATGAGATTTTCACTCTGCAGCGGAGTGTGCGCTGATATGAAAGTTTCTGTAAAGTTTGGAAGGTAGGAGACGAGGTACTGGCAGAGGTAAAGCTGTGAGTACCGGGCGTGAGTCGTGCTTCGGTAGCTCAGTTGGTAGAGCACTTGCCCGCGAAAGGCAAAGGTCCCGAGTTCGAGTCTCGGTCGGGCACACAGTTTTAATCTGCCAGGAAGTTTCATATCAGCGCACACTCCGCTGCAGAGTGAAAATCTCATTCTGGAAACATCCCCCAGGCTGTGGCTAAGCCATGTCTCCGCAATATCCTTTCTTTCAGGAGTGCTAGTTCTGCAAGGTTCGCAGGAGAGCTTCTGTAAAGTTTGGAAGGTAGGAGACGAGGTACTGGCAGAGGTAAAGCTGTGAGTACCGGGCGTGAGTCGTGCTTCGGTAGCTCAGTTGGTAGAGCACTTGCCCGCGAAAGGCAAAGGTCCCGAGTTCGAGTCTCGGTCGGGCACACAGTTTTAATCTGCCAGGAAGTTTCATATCAGCGCACACTCCGCTGCAGAGTGAAAATCTCATTCTGGAAACATCCCCCAGGCTGTGGCTAAGCCATGTCTCCGCAATATCCTTTCTTTCAGGAGTGCTAGTTCTGCAAGGTTCGCAGGAGAGCTTCTGTAAAGTTTGGAAGGTAGGAGACGAGGTACTGGCAGAGGTAAAGCTGTGAGTACCGGGCGTGAGTCGTGCTTCGGTAGCTCAGTTGGTAGAGCACTTGCCCGCGAAAGGCAAAGGTCCCGAGTTCGAGTCTCGGTCGGGCACACAGTTTTAATCTGCCAGGAAGTTTCATATCAGCGCACACTCCGCTGCAGAGTGAAAATCTCATTCTGGAAACATCCCCCAGGCTGTGGCTAAGCCATGTCTCCGCAATATCCTTTCTTTCAGGAGTGCTAGTTCTGCAAGGTTCGCAGGAGAGCTTCTGTAAAGTTTGGAAGGTAGGAGACGAGGTACTGGCAGAGGTAAAGCTGTGAGTACCGGGCGTGAGTCGTGCTTCGGTAGCTCAGTTGGTAGAGCACTTGCCCGCGAAAGGCAAAGGTCCCGAGTTCGAGTCTCGGTCGGGCACACAGTTTTAATCTGCCAGGAAGTTTCATATCAGCGCACACTCCGCTGCAGAGTGAAAATCTCATTCTGGAAACATCCCCCAGGCTGTGGCTAAGCCATGTCTCCGCAATATCCTTTCTTTCAGGAGTGCTAGTTCTGCAAGGTTCGCAGGAGAGCTTCTGTAAAGTTTGGAAGGTAGGAGACGAGGTACTGGCAGAGGTAAAGCTGTGAGTACCGGGCGTGAGTCGTGCTTCGGTAGCTCAGTTGGTAGAGCACTTGCCCGCGAAAGGCAAAGGTCCCGAGTTCGAGTCTCGGTCGGGCACACAGTTTTAATCTGCCAGGAAGTTTCATATCAGCGCACACTCCGCTGCAGAGTGAAAATCTCATTCTGGAAACATCCCCCAGGCTGTGGCTAAGCCATGTCTCCGCAATATCCTTTCTTTCAGGAGTGCTAGTTCTGCAAGGTTCGCAGGAGAGCTTCTGTAAAGTTTGGAAGGTAGGAGACGAGGTACTGGCAGAGGTAAAGCTGTGAGTACCGGGCGTGAGTCGTGCTTCGGTAGCTCAGTTGGTAGAGCACTTGCCCGCGAAAGGCAAAGGTCCCGAGTTCGAGTCTCGGTCGGGCACACAGTTTTAATCTGCCAGGAAGTTTCATATCAGCGCACACTCCGCTGCAGAGTGAAAATCTCATTCTGGAAACATCCCCCAGGCTGTGGCTAAGCCATGTCTCCGCAATATCCTTTCTTTCAGGAGTGCTAGTTCTGCAAGGTTCGCAGGAGAGCTTCTGTAAAGTTTGGAAGGTAGGAGACGAGGTACTGGCAGAGGTAAAGCTGTGAGTACCGGGCGTGAGTCGTGCTTCGGTAGCTCAGTTGGTAGAGCACTTGCCCGCGAAAGGCAAAGGTCCCGAGTTCGAGTCTCGGTCGGGCACACAGTTTTAATCTGCCAGGAAGTTTCATATCAGCGCACACTCCGCTGCAGAGTGAAAATCTCATTCTGGAAACATCCCCCAGGCTGTGGCTAAGCCATGTCTCCGCAATATCCTTTCTTTCAGGAGTGCTAGTTCTGCAAGGTTCGCAGGAGAGCTTCTGTAAAGTTTGGAAGGTAGGAGACGAGGTACTGGCAGAGGTAAAGCTGTGAGTACCGGGCGTGAGTCGTGCTTCGGTAGCTCAGTTGGTAGAGCACTTGCCCGCGAAAGGCAAAGGTCCCGAGTTCGAGTCTCGGTCGGGCACACAGTTTTAATCTGCCAGGAAGTTTCATATCAGCGCACACTCCGCTGCAGAGTGAAAATCTCATTCTGGAAACATCCCCCAGGCTGTGGCTAAGCCATGTCTCCGCAATATCCTTTCTTTCAGGAGTGCTAGTTCTGCAAGGTTCGCAGGAGAGCTTCTGTAAAGTTTGGAAGGTAGGAGACGAGGTACTGGCAGAGGTAAAGCTGTGAGTACCGGGCGTGAGTCGTGCTTCGGTAGCTCAGTTGGTAGAGCACTTGCCCGCGAAAGGCAAAGGTCCCGAGTTCGAGTCTCGGTCGGGCACACAGTTTTAATCTGCCAGGAAGTTTCATATCAGCGCACACTCCGCTGCAGAGTGAAAATCTCATTCTGGAAACATCCCCCAGGCTGTGGCTAAGCCATGTCTCCGCAATATCCTTTCTTTCAGGAGTGCTAGTTCTGCAAGGTTCGCAGGAGAGCTTCTGTAAAGTTTGGAAGGTAGGAGACGAGGTACTGGCAGAGGTAAAGCTGTGAGTACCGGGCGTGAGTCGTGCTTCGGTAGCTCAGTTGGTAGAGCACTTGCCCGCGAAAGGCAAAGGTCCCGAGTTCGAGTCTCGGTCGGGCACACAGTTTTAATCTGCCAGGAAGTTTCATATCAGCGCACACTCCGCTGCAGAGTGAAAATCTCATTCTGGAAACATCCCCCAGGCTGTGGCTAAGCCATGTCTCCGCAATATCCTTTCTTTCAGGAGTGCTAGTTCTGCAAGGTTCGCAGGAGAGCTTCTGTAAAGTTTGGAAGGTAGGAGACGAGGTACTGGCAGAGGTAAAGCTGTGAGTACCGGGCGTGAGTCGTGCTTCGGTAGCTCAGTTGGTAGAGCACTTGCCCGCGAAAGGCAAAGGTCCCGAGTTCGAGTCTCGGTCGGGCACACAGTTTTAATCTGCCAGGAAGTTTCATATCAGCGCACACTCCGCTGCAGAGTGAAAATCTCATTCTGGAAACATCCCCCAGGCTGTGGCTAAGCCATGTCTCCGCAATATCCTTTCTTTCAGGAGTGCTAGTTCTGCAAGGTTCGCAGGAGAGCTTCTGTAAAGTTTGGAAGGTAGGAGACGAGGTACTGGCAGAGGTAAAGCTGTGAGTACCGGGCGTGAGTCGTGCTTCGGTAGCTCAGTTGGTAGAGCACTTGCCCGCGAAAGGCAAAGGTCCCGAGTTCGAGTCTCGGTCGGGCACACAGTTTTAATCTGCCAGGAAGTTTCATATCAGCGCACACTCCGCTGCAGAGTGAAAATCTCATTCTGGAAACATCCCCCAGGCTGTGGCTAAGCCATGTCTCCGCAATATCCTTTCTTTCAGGAGTGCTAGTTCTGCAAGGTTCGCAGGAGAGCTTCTGTAAAGTTTGGAAGGTAGGAGACGAGGTACTGGCAGAGGTAAAGCTGTGAGTACCGGGCGTGAGTCGTGCTTCGGTAGCTCAGTTGGTAGAGCACTTGCCCGCGAAAGGCAAAGGTCCCGAGTTCGAGTCTCGGTCGGGCACACAGTTTTAATCTGCCAGGAAGTTTTTTATTTCTTCTCCATGGATTTTAATACCTACTCCGAACTTTTCTTTTGTTTCCTTTACTGCTTACTCAATATACAGATTGAATAACATCGGGGAGAGGCTACAACCCTGTCTCACTCCCTTCCCAACCACTGCTTCCCTTTCATGCCCCTCAACTCGTACAACTGCCACCTGGTTTCTGTACAAATTGTAAATAGCCTTTCACTCCCTGTATTTTACCCCTGCCACCTTCAGAATTTGAAAGAGAGTATTCCAGTCAACATTGTCAAAAGCTTTTTCTGAGTATACAAATGCTATTCATTTAAATTTGTTCTAGTTCTTCTCTGAAATTATTTCATTCATGGTATGTTACACTACTCAGTTCTTCTCATACATTCTTCATCAAACCAATATGTCTTCCATTGAGCCCGTACATGTCCAAAACCTCCCCTGCTGCCTCGAAGATTGCAGTCTTACATTGTTTCCACATTATTTCTATATGTTCATTTGATGTGTCAGTATTGATCTTAATCCCCTCTTCTATTTTCGTCTCATATGCTCTCCGTATTTCTTCTGTCTTTAGTTTCTTAATGTCAAAACTCAACTGTTTGTGGCCTTTTTGTTTACTCAATAGTGAGATCCTTAGCCTGTACCTAATTCTCACTAGATGAATTGCAGTCAGCTCCACATTGGCTCCTAACATCCATTATGTCTGATCTGTGCCTGCGGTCAATCAATTTATGGTCTATCTGATTTCTAGTTTGTCAGTCTCGTGACATCCATGTTTCTTTGTGTGTCTTTTTGTGTGGAAAACGTATACTGCTGACAGTCATATTTTTACTTATATCAAAATCTACAGCCCTAATTCCATTGTCATTTGATATTTCATGGAGGCTATGTCTTCCTATAGTTGGCTGATAAGCCTCTTCTTTTCCTATTTTTGCATTCAACTCTTCTAATAAGATCTTAACATCATGTTTAGGAGCCTGATCATACAATTGCTCTACCTTCCTATAAAACTCATCCTTCTCTTGTTCATATGCCTCCTCTGTGGGTGCCTTTATATTTATAATTGTTATGTTGAAAAATATTCCCCTTAATCTTAATGTGCACATCCGTTCATTGATTGGTTCCAAGTGCATTTCAGTCCTTTAGCGACCACAAAACCTGTACCAAACGTATTCGTCTTCCTGCCACTATACAAGATTATGAAATTTCCTGAGTCCATTAGGTCATTAGCCTTCCACCTAATTTCCTGGAGAGCCAATAGTTTTATACCATGGTTGTTCACTTGCATTAGCAGCTGCCATAGGGCTCCAGCTTGGTATAGGCTCCACACATTCTATGTTCCTATGTAAATATCTCTTATCCTTTTTTTGTTTGCTGGGGTCGTCATCAAACTCCTGTGTTAGCATTCGCAACAAGTGATTTTTACAGGGAAAGATTGTTAATCTTCCGCCCAACCATTTGAGGGCTTGCCTCTTACAGCTTGCCGGGTAGCTGGTTCCATTTTCAGGGGAACATCCTTCGCCTTTGTAGATCCCTCTACTGACTGCAAGGCAGCAGTTGATGGTTGTGGCTCATTGCCTTTTTTCCAAGCGATTGGCCCTCATACCTGCTGGTTTTGGTCCGCCTCAGGCATTTTATTTCCCTGGTACCCTCCATATCTGGAGGGCATTCCCCGATCTGACACTTCAGGAGGTGCCTGATGGGGAACCAACCACCCCAAACGGGTAGCTGCATTTTTAAGCACTTAGTAAACATTTGATACTACTGGTATAGTCAGATTTGAGTTGTTCTTAGAAGCAACAAACTATTTTGTTTTTGAAATCACCGTTAAGTCTATTAACAAGACGCAACTGAGCACATAAGTGCCTTTCTGTGGAATTTCCACAACCCTGTAGAGTGTAGATCCTTCCTGAAGAATGCTAGAGAGGCAAGGCCATGTGTGGTTATCTGAGCACTATAATATACATGCATTGTTGTTGTGGTCTTCAGTCCTGAGACTGGTTCGATGCAGTTCTCCACGCTTCTCAATCCTGTGCAAGCTTCTTCATCTCCCAGTATTTACTGCAACCTACATCCTTCTGAATCTGCTCACTGTATTCACCTATTGGTCTCCCTCTACGATTTTTACCCTCCACGCTGTCCTCCAGTACTCAGTTGATGATCCCTTGATGCCTCAGAACATGTCCCACCAACCGATCCCTTCTTCTAGTCAAGTTATGCCCGAAATTTCTCTTCTCCCCAATTCTATTCAGTACCTCCTCATTAGTTATGTGATCTCCCCATCTAATCTTCAGCATTCTTCTGTAGCACCACATTTCGAAAGCTTCTATTCTCTTTCTGTCAGAACTATTTATCGTCCATGTTTCACTTCCATACATGGCTACACTTCATACAAATACTTTCAGAAACGACTTCCTGACACTTAAATCTATACTCAATATTAACAAATTTCTCCTCTTCAGAAACGCTTTCGTTGTCATTGCCAGTCTACATTTTATATCCTCTCTACTTCGGCCATCATAAGTTATTTTGCTCCCCAAATAGCAAAACTCCTTTACTACTTTAAGTGTTTCATTTCCTAATCTAATTCCCTCAGCGTCACCCGACTTAATTCGACTACATTCCATTATCCTCGTTTTGCTTATGTTGATGTTCATCTTATATCCTCCTTTCAAGACACTGTCCATTCGGTTCAACTGCTCTTCCAAGTCCTTTGCTGTCTCTGACAGAATTAAAATGTCATCGGCGAATCTCAAAGTTTTTATTTCTTCTCCATGGATTTTAATACATACTCCAAATTTTTCTTTTGTTTCCTTTACTGCTTGCTCAATATACAGTTTGAATAACATTGGGGAGAGGCTACAACCCTGTCTCACTCCCTTCGGAACCACTGCTTCCCTTTCATGTCCCTCGACTCTCATAACTGCCATCTGGTTTCTGTACAAATTGTAAATAGCCTTTCGCTACCTGTATTTTACCCCTGCCACCTTCAGAATTTGAAAAAGAGTATTCCAGTTAATATTGTCAAAAGCTTTCTCTAAGTCTACACATGCTAGAAACGTAGGTTTGCCTTTCCTTAATCTATCTTCTAAGATAAGTCGTAGAGTCAGTATTGCCTCACGTGTTCCAACGTTTTTATGGAATCCAAACTGATCTTTCCCGAGGTCGACTTCTGCCAGTTTTTCCATTCATTTGTAAAGAATTCGTGTTAGTATTTTACAGGTCCATACGCGACGATAATGACATGTCAGCAAATGAATAGGATAAGTGTATTTGTAACTGTATTTGTATTTTATTATGTTATGTGTACAGTATGTGGAACGGATACTCCAGAAACTTTATGTAATGTAACTTTATGAAAGACGCTCAAAAACAAAGTGCAAAAACATAAGAAACCTGGCTGCAAAGTGTTAGATTTATGTGTGTTAAAACAATATGTGGGTGTGCGTGTGGTAAACACCAAAATGGCATGAATTGTCTGTGCTCAACAACGACGTAAAAGCAGCAAGGAACATACCTTGTCGACGTGTGTTGGTTGTACGACTGGTCTCCCCACTGAATAAGTCAGAGCGGAGAGGTGAATAAATTCCGCGGGCTGCTGATATGGAAACCAGCAGTCACCACATCGAAGATTTCACAAAGTATCACGCCGATTAACACGAACTTTACGAATTTACGTAGCGAAAGCCACTGTAAACGCATGACAAGGACACTCTGGCCTCGTATTGGACTTCTGAGCGCGAACTGTGATGATAACGGAAGTTGAGCTGCTCGTGTGTACTTCGCAAATTAAACACTGCGCAGATTCTGATTGACAATAATGGGACTATGCGGTTGCAGCATGCACTTTGTTAGGAGAGAAGACTTATTGCAAAACTGTTGATTTCTCGAAACCCTGAATTGCAAATACAAAAAATGTGTGTATATTATATGTGTGTGTTTGTTTTCTAAGAATCTGATATGCCCATATTAATTGATAACCATTCAAGATAGCTCCAATGGCCGAAAATAAAGGCTATGCCCATACCAGCCAGGATTATCAAGCCTCAAAAAAGGAAATAAGCTCAGCCACTGTGTACCTTTGTATGACATCAGTGCACAGTGGGGTGCAATGGTATTGAATCGTATTATTCTTCTTTCTTTTCTTTTCTTATATATATAACCTACATGTAAACTGAATGAGCTATAAAGCAAAGACACAGCCAAAAGTAAATTAACGAGTTGTTTTGTGGTAAGGATAATGTTTTGATACATTGTTAAATATCTGTATGAAACAAAGTAAGAAATACGTTCTTCAATTATTCATTCATGTATCTTCACCTTTTTGTTTCGGGAGGTGGTAGCGTACAGACATATGCTAGGGTCCTTCATACCAGCATTGTTAAAAACGTTTATTTTAACCATTCATTCAAAATTTTACAAAAAGAGTTATTAGAAAAGGAACATTTATTCGCATGGTTATAAGTTCAACTCCTGTCTGTTCATCATTTCAATTTTGTTTGCTGGGGTCGTCATCAAACTATATGCATATAGGATCCTGCATCAAGAGATTCGGTCAGACAAGAAAATTAATGCCGTATTTGGAGAAGCGTTCCTGCATCGACATTGTCACACTCAAGACTAAACACAATGGAATTAATGTAAAGGTAATGACTCAGACTTGATAGGCACCTATTGAACTTGGTTTACTTACACTAAAGATATTGTGCTTTGTGTGTTTAAGAACTTATAGATAGATCGACAGTTTCAATGCTTGTGGTGGTTATTTGATACTGCACTCTACTGGAAGCAGCAGTACATAATGCAAATTATGTTTATTGACCTTGAATGGAATGATATTCAAGGTCTGTTGATATTGATATCTGTTGAAGTTCACCCAAGATTGTGCACAGATTCATAAATTACCTTCAAAATTTTCTTAACTATTCTTTGCAATCTATTTTTCCAATTATTCAAGCAGTTATTAATCCAGTTCCATATCAACATCTCACTATTCAAATGTTAAAAAACGCCATTCTTTGGAATAACCGGTGCACTCAGTTTGTTCCAGCATTATTTACAATATTTGATTTGGAAGGCTCTTGACAACGTGAATTAGCTGGATGACATAACTGTCTGAGGCACAATTCCACAAGAACTCTTACACAATTTGGAACCTATTTTCCAAATTCTACAACTAGTAAATCTGAAATGCAACAAAGACAAGTATGTCTTCCTTCAATGTGAAGTACAGTGCTTAGGACAAATATTGTCTGCACACGACATCAAGTCAATGGCACAACACATGATGCCATTAGAAACCTTCCAGCTTCCCAAGGATGTCAAGTAATTACATTCTGCATTAGGACAAATAACTTATTATTGGAAGTTTTTCTCTCACTTAGCTTCCAGTGAACCACTGATGAATGACCAATTGTAGTTGTTACAAAAGGCAACAAATGGAACTGGACACTGAATGACAATGTGCATTTGACAAAGTAAAACAATGTTTAGTTCACACCAAATATCTTACAATATATCTTCTGGCAAAATGTTTACAAATGCTGTAGATGTTTTAGACTAAGGCTTACACACAGTTCTCTTGCATAGACATCATGGGTCTGAACGAGCAGTTGCATTTGCCTCAAAGAATCTGAGTGGCACAAAGAAATTACAGTCAAATCGGGGAGGCCATCACCATTATACTAGCAGTAAAGGAATTTCATGGCGATATTTACAGAAATAAATTTATGCTTCTCACAGAGCAGAAGTCTTTAGTTGCAGTCTTTGCGCCGAACAGTGCTGATCCTACACAGACAGCTCAATGCTTACAGTACTGGGTTGCCCTCTTTGTCGAATTACGACTATGAAATTATGTTCTGTTCCACTGCACAACACATGAACACAGATTTGCTTTCACACCTGCTAATAGGACTTTGGAAACCTTCCCATTGAACTTAAATTTAATTGCCAAACTTGTTATTGAAGATCCTGTCTTGTCTAAGATCAAACAGAATTTTCAGTCAGCGTGATCTAATGATAAGATGTTATTTAATCGACCAGAGATTAAATCTTATTGGAATATGATGCATAGACTTGCATTATATAAAATTGTTATTTGGTACATTCAGAATCAAACATCTGTGCTTAAAATTGAGGTTGTGTTGCTACTCATGCCACATCAATGCCATTGGGACACAATTCGTACCAAACACATTGCTGGAGAGCATTGCTAGTGGAAGAATATTGACTAGACATTGAAATGATTGTAGCTAAATGCCATTACGTCAAAGAAACTAGTGAGCTCCACCTCAATAACATTTTTCGTGGCCACAGACATCAGAACTCTTGTCTTGTCTGCTTACTGATTTTGTAGGACCATTTGTCTGAAGCTACTGACTCATCCTTATCAACGGTTTCTCTAAATTTTCGTTTGTGATAATATGTTCCGATATCTTCCACAAATACTATTCAGGCTTTGGCTAAGGCCTTCTCTAACGAAGGACTGTCGAAATATACTGTCACTGACAATGTTACGCAGTTTTCTCCTCAGGAATTTAAACTGTTTTGTGAAACCAATTACATTTTACACTTCAGGCCTGTGCTGTTTCTTTCTGAGCCTGATAGGCTCACTGACAGAATGTACGAACTTTCAAGTTGCATATAACAAAGCTGGTCCTACAGAACAATAAAGACAGTTCTTTATTGGCCTTCCAACCTCAGTACAGAGCCACTCCACATTAGGCTCAATCTGCAGTAGAGGCACTCCATGTAAGACCGCATTGAACATTAATGTCAATTTTAAAGACATGGGTGCACCATGACAACAGTTGAAACAAAAATTTTTTAAGCTGAATGATTCAGCAGCCGGCCAGTGTGTCTGAGCGATTCTAGATGTTTCAGTCCAGGACCGCGCGACTGCTACGGTCGCAGGTTCGAATCCTGCATCAGGCATGGATGTGTGTGATGTCCTTAGGTTAGTTAGGTTTAAGTAGTTCTAAGTTCTAGGGGACTGATGACCTCAGATGTTAAGTCTCAGAGTGCTCAGAGCCATTTAAACCATTTGATTCAGCATTCACTTCAATGTTCAAGTAAGGGAGAAAGACATGGTTACCAGGCATAGTCACAGTGCAGCTCGGCAATGTTACTTTTAAGATTACATATTTACCTGGAATCGCAACAGTTCATGAAAATCAAATTATGCTGCACCCCACTCACATGTGTATAGGAAGAACTACCGGGCTGTTTTCTTTTACAGAATCAGAAGACCTATGTGCAACGAACTGTCTGAGGGACCTCACAATGCAGGTGGTAGCTGCCCCTGCCAGCATCACCAGGAGTGGGCTGCAGCTGCAAGCAGCCTGTGATGAACCAGTGGATGTGGATGTCATTCCTCCCACCTCTACAAAGCCCACAGACATCGAAATGGTGAACCGCCATCCAATGAACTTGCACAATGTCCTCATCCATCCCTACACAACTCCTGCTCCCAACCCATCACTCATGGCTCATATCTCTGAAATGGACCTAGATGCAAGAGCTGTCTCATCTGCCATCACCACCTTCTATAGTCTCATCACAAGCATCAGCTGTTCCATCAATGGCAGTGCTATCTGTGAATGCAGTCTTGTGATCTACAAGCTCAGCTGCAACCACTTTGATGCTTTCTAGGTGGGCATGACAGGCAACAAGTTGAAACTTCCTGGCAGCTTAAAACTGTGTGCCGGACCATGACTCGAACTCGGGACCTTTGCCTTTCGCGAGCAAGTGCTCTACCAACTGAGCTACCCAAGCACGACTCACGCCCCGTCCTCACAGCTTTATTTCTGCCAGTACCTCGTCTCCTACCTTCCAAACTTTACAGAAGCTTTCCTGCGAACCTTGCAGAACTAACACTCCTGAAAGAAAGGATATTGCGGAGACATGGCTTAGCCTCAGCCTGGGGATGTTTCACTCTGCAGCGGAGCGTGTGCTGATGTGAAATTTCCTGGCAGACTAAAACTGTGTGTCGGACCAAGACTCGAACTCGGGACCTTTGCCTTTCGCAGAGCAAGTGCTCTACCAACTGAGCTACCCAAGCATGTGCTTGGGTAGTTCAGTTGGTAGAGCACTTGCCCGCAGTAGCTCAGTTGGTAGAGCATTTGCCCGCGAAAGGCAAAGGTCCCGAGTTCGAATCTCGGTCCGGCACACAGTTTTAATCTGCCAGGAAGTTTCATATCAGCGCACGCTCCGCTGTAGAGTGAAAATCTCATTCTGGAAGCATCAAGCTGTCTGTCTGTATTGGCACTGAAAAACTGTGACCAAGATACAGGTGGACCACCCGGTTTCTGAGCACACTGCTCATCACAACATTCTGCATTTCAATGATTGCTTCACAGCCTGCTCCATCTGGATCTTTCCTTTTAACATCAGCGTTTCTGAATTGCACAGATGGGAAGTTTCTCTTGCAGTATATTCTACATTCCCATAACCCCCCTGACCTCAATGTTCGATAGTCATTGTCCTTCACCCACCTATCCCCTTCCCTGCCCACTCCAGCATGACACAGCTTTCTGATGCGCCGAAACACCCACAGTCTTTTTACTTCTTATCCACTCCATCCCTCACCCCCCCCCCCCCCGCCCCACATCTAACCTCCTGACTGCACCTAGCCGACCCGTCCTGTCCTGAGCATGCCCCTGTATCCTCCCACGAGCAGAACTTTACCATCCTCTACCTCTGTCTTGCTATCCCTATAACCCTCCTCTCCACAGTCTCATAGTTACCCCCACCATCCAGAGACTACTTCTTCTATTGTGTGCGGTTGCTCACAGTCTGGCCTTGGTGACCAGATACAGTGGTCATGTGTGTGTCAGTTATGCTTGTGGGAATGCGTGTGTTTTGTCTAATTTCGAAGGATGTGCTGTGGTCGATAACCAACTTGTTTAACACTTTTTTGATGTACCTGTCTGCGACTCAGCCTCTCCACTGTATAGTGAGCAGCAATCTATCCTTTTCATAATATTGTGATTATTACATCCTGAGTTTTCTTTGAAGAGCTCTGTACATGTTTATATTCATTGGCAATACTTGTTTATCAAACCTTCAATATATGGAAGCGACCTCACACTGCCAATAATACTAACAAAAATTATCAGCTGACACCGCTATTTTTAAAGGAAGCATATGTTGAAATTGTATTAGCTGTAGCATGCAAGCAGTATGAAACAACGAGAAAGGGGAAATGGATTCAAAAATGGTTGAAAAAAATGACCAACTCGTCACTTGTTAATTTACTGACTGAAATCAGAATCATAGTTTTTTCTTTCATTTTTATTTCAATTCCCTACAAAGAGGATGGTCTGTCAGCAGACGAAAACTGCTCTTCATCCAAAGGTTACATAAACTGTAATTAAAAGACAGTTAAAATATATAAAAAGATGACAATAATGGATGATTTTGTAAAAAAAACCATTGGTGAACGATATTGACGATTTGTGAATAACAAAAGACAGTAAATGAGGTTCTTGTAAAATAGATATGGCTGGAAAATATTGATGATTTTTAAACCTCATTTGACGATTTTATGTTACAGATAAAATGTAGTCACTGATGAATGGGGATAATACTGTGGCGTAATGGTGATGCTATGTGATACATGAAAAAATGGTTATTGTGTAGAAGCAATGATGAGTATGACTATGAGGCCCTGTAGAACCACAGGTAGCGACAAGAAGCTGGCAAGATAGATGAAGGGGGAGAGAGAAAATGGAAGAATGGTGTTAGCTGGAGCGTTGTGATTAGGAGCGGAACGATGGGTATACCTCGGGACAGACTTCATTGTTGAGGAATGGGACTTGGTCAAAATTCTGGTGGGAGAGAATGGATAAAGCACGAGCGTGCATGTTAGGTGGAATAGGGATGTGGTGGTGCAGGAGGGCACCTGGACTGGTTACTAATGCATGATAAACTGGGTGTTGGGACTGGGTTTTGTGGTTAATGTATTGAATCTGAAGGTGCTCTAGAAAGAGAAGGAAGTGTGGGAAGTGGATGAGTTGGCAAAAGATGTGAAATGGGGAAGGTAGGCGAATGCAGAAGGCAAGGATGAATGAATGTCTTTCCAGGATTTCTAGGGAAGAGATCCACGCATTGGTGGCATAAGTTAAGGTGGGACGAATGTGGGATTTACAGGTGAGGATAATGGTAGAAGGATGTACACCCCATGTATGGTCTGTTAGTAGTTTTAGTCGTTATTGGGCTTTGTGTAGGGTGGTAATGAGATGTGTGTTCCATGTTAGTTTTCTGTGAAGAGTTAGTTCTAATTATTTTACTTTGTTAGTCAGAGGGATCGGTTAGTTGAAGATCGAGAGATGGAAATCAGGACGATGGACATGCCAAGTGGTGCGACCAATGATGGTAGCTTGGCTTTTATGTGGATTTGTTTGAAGTTTTCACATATGACACCACTCAACCAAAAAATTCAAGTGGTTTTATAGGGAGACATGGGAGACTTGAAGGGTGTGGTGAATGGCAAGGTATGTAGTGTAATCAGCATATTGCAGGAGGTATATTGGGGGTGGTGGTTTGGGAATGTCTCCAGTGTACAGGATGTAAAGGAGGGGTGAAAGAACAGATTCTTGAGGCACACCTGGATGAAAGATGTGGGACAGATGTGGTTGATTATAACATATGTATGATGGTGGTGAAGGAAGTGCACGATAAGGTGGACATAGTTAACTGGGAGTGCATAGGTTTGTAGCCTGAAGAGCATTCCTGAATGACATACCCATACAACGTCATCTTGGATATGCAGAGAGACAATTATGGTAGACTTCCATTTATTCAGTTTATGGGAGATTAGTTGGGTAAGACAAAAGAGTTGGTTGTCGATGGAATAGTTTGTAGAAAAGCGACACTGAATACTTGGAATGGCTAAGTGGACTGCAAGGTGCTGACAGATTCACTAGGTAACAATGGCTTCGAAGTTTTTGCTGAAAACTGACCTGAGGCTGTCGACATGATGTCTGTGAGGGTGGTTTATCAGATTCCAGGAAGAGGACGATTCTAGATATTTTCCACAGCTCTGGGTAGTCATCTGTGTTGAGGATGATATTGTAAAGGATGGCAAGGGTTTCGTGATAAGCTCTGGGACATTCGTTAGGCAGTGCCAGCTAACTGTATTGTGACCAAGTGAAGTGTTTCGCTTTGTAGTAAATGCTTGTGTAATTCTGTCGGCTGTCATTGGCGTGTTTAGCCCTGTTTCTGGAGTGCTGTGTAAGTACTGAAAGTTCAGTGTGAGAGGTTGGATAGTTGTGTTGGTACATTTATTCGTGTACGGGTCCATCGTGTAATCAAAGTTGGAATCATGTAGGGTGATAAATGTGTCTTCCAGGTAGAATGTGAAGTTATTGGCTTTGGTGATGTTTTCTGGAAGTGGTCTGTTGTTTTGTAGGATGTGATAGATAGGGGTGGGGTTGTTTCTGATGAGTCTAAGAAATGCTTTCCAATATTTTCTGGAGTTTATAGATATTTTGTTTAGTTTTGTGTGTGTCATGTGCTATTCCTAACGTCATTTGGCTTGTAAGTAACTGCAAACATGTTGCTAGAGCGGTCGGTGGCATGTGAGTGTGCCTTGGTCACCAGTACGAAGCAATTCTCTGTATGCACGATGAGATTCTTGGAGCTGGACGAGAGGGCATGGACGGAGAGTAGGACGGCCGTCTTAGAGATTCTGGAGTCAGATATGGTTGAAAATTGCATCCGAGATCGTGTGTTGTAAGAAATCAGCCACACCTTGGATGTCATCAGGATTTTGAAGGTTGGAATCGTGGATGTCGACTACGTCATGAATTTCGGCACTTTATGCACTCCTGTCTTCTCGAGAATAATCCTGGATATGTCGAGGTGGATCAGAACCCTAAACTCAAAAGGTTTCATAACTTATTTTCCGATGAGTCCTGCATTTTATGACAAGTCATCATTATAAACGCGAGATAAAATAGAGAAGCAATATACGTTAGGGAGAGAGACTATTGCAGTCATCAAGAGATTAAGCGTAACTTTAAGATTTCTGATGACAAGTATGTCTTTCTAATGGTCGATGTTTAGTTTTGTAATAGCAGCGAACACAATTAGCAAAGTTCTATAGAAACATGTGAAGCAGTTATATCATGGTTATATCTGCCTGGCAAGGAGTTGTTATGACAATTAACATAAAACATTCTTTTTAGGCTTTATGGTAATTAGGTGAAACTGACATGCGTTCCGCAGACCTCTTACCAGTCACTGCAGATATATGATGTAATTTTCGAAGTGGAAACATTTTTCCAGACTTCTGTCACGGCAGATATGTGGCGTAATTTTCGAAGTGGGTACAATTTTCCAAACTGGTATGTAATTCACCAATTTATACTGTATTTTCAAATTAATAAAGTAAGCAGTGACCTCCATTAATCATTCTAAAGTGGCACATGCAGAATGTTTACCCTTCCATAGTAATATTAATTTTTTTATTAAAAGATTATTTAAAATTGAATCTGAAGTATGATATAAACAATGGCGAAATGAAAACATAAACAGTGCACACTGACATCGTGTACCTTGTTCACGAATCTCTGCAACATCTGAAGGAGGAATTGTCAGTCAACAGTTGACCTCACACGTTCAGTATGTAGGTATTGACGATACTGAGAAATATTGAGGGCCTTCAATACTGTTCGTCAATATTTCTAGTTATAAAAATATCTCAATACGCGCCCTCATACAGATAATACACTTAACAGTTTGGCAATATTATTGAATGTGAGAGGACCCTTGAGATAGGAGTTGCATCTCTTTTGTTTTATACTCTTTGTACGAAATCCACAGCACGCGCAGAGTTGATACGTATCTTTTAGGTTATGATGAGGAATGTGAAATGCTTTGGAATTGGAACTGTATAGCTATGTTGTTTTGCGTTGAACTGTGACGACGTATTTGAAGTTTTGTTTTGAAATTCTCTTGCTATGGTTAGAATGGTTTAATAACTTTAGTATACATCTAGAAACTGTGTAATCTACTGATAACTCGCCTCATGGATGCTTCAAAGGAAAGGTAATTAAGCTGATAATTTCTCGGTACATAAACACTTTGATCTAAGCAGGTCTGAGAAGCGATATACCGTAGTTTTAAGGACAGTAATGTGTAAAAATCTATTACTTTAAGTAGCTATATGTGATGTATTGAATAAGGAGTGTTTGTATACTAATCTTGTGGGAACTTCAATCGCTATGCCTATAAACTGTGTATGCTAAACCGCTTTTGGAAATATATTTTCGACTATATCTAGGTGTACGTTTATGTGCGCCTGCACTCAACAAATAAATCAAAACCATCAACTTAGTTTGTAGTTGTTTAGTTCCATTCGCACTTACATATTAGACAAGTCGTCTCGAAAGTTGGAAAACAGGTTGCGTTGAAGTAAAGCCCGTTCTTTGTGGCCAAAGTTATTGTTGACGAGTCAGTGCATGTATTTTAAAAGGTACACAGAATTAATTTCTACGTAAATTCTTAATGCGAGGGTAGTCATAAATCTTTATATTTAAAATACGAAAATCTTGAATTCATGAACAACGAAATCCAAAATGGCGACAATACTAGGATTCTTCGAGTCTCTCGTAAAATGGGCAAATGGTTTTGTGCCCTGAAACTGATATCTTTACTGCCTTTTGTTCTTCGCTGTTTGATGATAGTTGTTGTATGCAGTAAAACTCTTTGGACATTTAACACGCTTTGAGGTTATATTAATCGTCAGAGGTCAAAACTTGCTTCACAGAGTTTCAGTATGAACGTTAAAATTCCATTTGTGTAGTATATTTTCCAGTTATATGCTAAAACAGTGCCCCAAAAACATGAGTAGGTTAACTTCTTGAGAATGTTCAAATGGACGTAATTTATTTTTTCAGCTCTGACTTCTCGTTAACTGATCACTCATGTTGCGCAAACACTCGGCCCAACAGATGTTTACCTGAGTGTTCCTAAACTGTGCAGTGGTACGAACGCTGGTTAATCAAACAGTTTTAATTGTCGAGGATAGCGTATTCCAGCTAGAATCCTGTTAAAGATACTTTTGTGTTTCAATATTAACCGGTCACGTATACTGTACCAAGGAAAAAAGTATAAGATGATCCTGTTGATTCATGTAAATGGTCTTCAAATCTGATATGAAACTACTTTTGGTTCAAACTAAACGATTGCTCTGACAGTTTGTTTTAGGCACACATTAATAAATTTTAATGTGTGCCAAGATTTGTAAGCCGGGTGGAGGCACTTGTGTTGTGGGTATGTTATTGTTTGAAGTGCAGTTTCGTTGTATATTTGTGCAATAAAGAATTTTTTACAGTAATTTCTGTTGTACTGATTTTGTAGCAGTGTTACTTTCATACTTCTGTTATATGCTGACTTCGGTAAAACATTTTTTGTAAGCTGGTAATAGGACAGTATTTGTAAATTGAACAAACTCGCTTCTACTAGTGATTTTCAGCTTTTATTTAGCATATCTTACAAGTGATCCCATAAAATTAAGATGGTTGCTTGACTGTTTTTAAATATTTTGGTTTTTATGTGTGATTGCTCTATAATTGAGAAGTTCAAAACGGTTAACTATGTTGCAGCCTTATTGAGTGGTGACAACACGTGCACAACAGTTTTCAATTTGGAGACATTAACACGAATTTGTATATGGGTTAAATTTCAATATTGCAGGTTTATTACTGAAAAATACCTTAAATTAAAAAATAACCAGTCAATATGACCTCCAAAGTTTTTAGAAAATCAATGTTTTAGACTCAAAAATAACAACCAGGGAGTGATTTAAGAGTTTTTTTTCCCTAGTTAGATATCATACGCTACCAGTCTTATATGGAGCAATGACACTTACAAATGTTTCCTTAATTGTTTCAAAGTTTTTGAAATTTCAAAAACCTTAATTTTATAAAGTTTGGGGCTAATTATCTCTGGTGGGACTGAACATAAATTAACTTTTGCAAATTTTGTACACTTATGGCATCAAAGAACTGCCAAAAATTCAACTTTGATATTTCACTGTGAACAAAGATACGAATTTTTGAAAATGAGAAGATAATGCACATTAGACTGCAGTTGATTTTATGACTGTTGCCTAATTCATATGTGATATTGGCTAGGTGTAATCAATTATCATTGAAGTTAAGGTACTGAACTATATGCTGAAACTCAAAAAATTACTTATATTATCCTGAATGATGTAAAATAAATATTTTCAGTTAACATACTTTGAGATGTGTTGCTTCCTAGTCCTAGTGTTAATTGTTAAGAACACTTATGTCTTCAGATAACTTCTGTGATACAAAATAAGATCTCATAGTTGCCGTGGTAAGTTCAAGCACTGAAAGCTTCCTTAGTATGTTTTTCATTGGTACCCAAACTGTCACTAGTACAAGTCTTGAACAACATGTTAGGGCCAGCAGGGTGATAAATATGCATAAAAGATTGTTTTACAAACTTGTTCTTTCAACCTATGCAAGCCACCATTGCCCATCACATACACTTGCCACTGTGCCATTGAATGTTAAATTTTACAGACACAATGATCCTCATAAATTTTTGTTTCTGATATTACCTAGCACCGAACCAAGTTTTCTGCAATGCCAAGGAAATTGTGGAATTCCTTGTTTTATCGCTATAGTTTTCAAATCTGGTTTGAAGTATTATTTTAATTAGGACTAACAACTTCCTCTTCTGCCTTGATAAGAAAATAGGTTATGCCTTTAATTTATTCTTGCAAAAGGCATACATATATCTTCTGTTGTAAGAATTTGGTCTTTGGTCATTTTTTGTAGGCTGGCTTTAATCACTTCACATTTTGTTGTACCTCTTCTTTCATCACATGCATTTACTTATGGCAAGAGGCAAAAAAGCACCATTCAGCCTCCAACCTGAAATCTACTTCGTAGTTGCAAAGATTCGGAAAATTCTTTCTGTTGTTATATTGACCACCACTTCCATCTGAAAAAGTATGAGCTTCTCAACCTTAGACAACTTTTTCATGTAAACTGTTACACTTTAGAAACACATGGACAACCGAAGTTTTGTACTCAGATTAGTCGCATAGAATGCAAATTGAAGAACTGCAGACTTCATCTTTCTCATTTTTGAAGTACAGAACAAATGGATGCAGTGTTGCCTCGTCATTAACCCTGTGGTACCCTTGTATTTATTTCATCTTGAACCACAAATGTAACATTTTTTGCAAAACCAGCTAGGGCTATGCATGCAATTAAAATGTTGTGCTTTGTCCTTCAAAAACTTACTTCAGATTTTAGAAACATAGTGGTCACTTTTGAGATTTTCTACGTTATCAATTAAAGATTCAGAGCACTCTTCTTGAGATATAACCACTGTTATCATTTCACCTCTGTCGGTTGTGACCCACTGTTTGAAGGCAACATTGTCAGGCATTTCCTCCTCAGATTTGTTAAACAGCTCAAGTGTTTCCTTTTTATTTTACTCATCGTGCAGTCATAATTATTGGTGTCACAGACCACTAAATCTAGTAACTCTTAGTAGTTCATGTCATTGAGTTTCACCTGCGATCATCATTTTGACATTTAATGACAAAACAAACACATACAGAGTGTGTTTCTGAGGAGTTGGCCAAAATACACCACTTAGGGCGAAGGTCACAAAATTTTGGCCTTCCAATTTTACATTCAGGATGAGCATTTTTGAAGGCTACATAAACTTCATTTAAATTTGACAGTGCTGTCCACTAGTTGTTTCTGCTTTGTTACTTTAACTCCATTTACAACAACCCTTCTGCTGTCTTTGCTACCTGGGCACATTCTACTGTTTTGTCTTCATCAGAAAACTGAACCCATGAACTGTTTTTTTCACTTGACCATGAGTCAGGGAGCAAACTTAAAATTTATAAGTTTTTGTTTTTTAGGTGTCATCGAACTCTTACTTTTTAATTACTCTATTAAGCTCAGATATTCTGTGTCAGGTGGTTCTGGAGATAAGATTTCTTTCTTGTCAGAATACTGTTGGTATCTGCATTATTAAAGCATGATTCACAGCCTTTCGTAATTCTGTCTGAAATTTGTTGTTCCTTGCTTTCAATAGCTGCTCAGGCAAAATCCAGTTTGCTAATAACATCCCAATTAGGAATATAAATGTCATTAACAGTGTTAGTGATCCTGTTTTTGGATTCACGGTAAGTATTTCTGAGTAACAGTTTGGGCACAGGGAATTTCCAAGAATTACAGTAAGTTTCACTTGGGAAGCCAATTTACTTGCACTTAACAAGGACAAATGTTCAAGTTTTATTTCCCTCAAACCTTTAGTAATTGGCTTTTTGTGAACTTTGAGTGGGTCAGAACATTTTTTCCAAAAATGTGATTGTACTGCAGAAAGTTTTTTCTCATGATACTAATGAACTGATGATACAGAAGAACTTATTCGTAATTTAAACAAAGTTTGTCTGTCAGAGTCATTAAATGTTTGTTTTTTTAAACTGAACCATAAACTGTTTTGCGTGGACGTCGGTACGCCGGTTAGCTTTATGTGGGTTCCTGGCCATGTCGGTATCCCTGGGAACGAAGCTGCAGATGCCGCGGCCAAGGCTGCGGTCCTCCAGCCTCGGACAGCTTCTTGTTGTGTCCCTTCGTCCGATTTTAGCAGGGTCATTTGTCGGCGCGTTGTGTCGCTGTGGCATGCCGATTGGGCTGCACTTACCGACAACAAGCTTCGGGCCTTAAAACCTCTTCCCGTGGCTTGGACGTCCTCCTCACGCCCTTCTCGGCGGGAGGAGGTCGTTTTAGCAAGGTTAAGAATTGGACACTGCCGGTTCAGCCATCGCCATCTGCTGACGGCTGCGCTGGTGCCATTCTGCCCATGTGGGCACTTGCTGACAGTTCGTCACATTTTAATGTCCTGTCCCGATCTTAAAACACTGCGCCTCGATCTTAACCTGCCTACTACTTTAGATGCCATTTTAGCGGATGACCCACGAGCAGCTGCTCGTGTTCTTTGTTTTATCAATTTGACAAACCTCGCTAAGGACATTTGATGATGTTTTTTAATCCTATGCCTGTCAGTCTGTCTTTTATTGTGTTTTCCCTTTTAGTTGTTGTTGTCAACTTGTGCCTCGCGGTGCATTCTTAGAGTAGTCAGGGCGCTAATGACCATTGAAGTTGTGCGCCCGAAACCCACAAAAAAAAAAAAAAAAAAAAAACTGTTTTGTGGCACTCTTCACTTACTGTTTGTCCAATAGAGCACTGTTCATCCATTTTATTACATTCCAATTACTCTTTAACATTCATTTATTATTAAATTTTAAAATGATTTTAGTTGATTTAAGATTCACCCACAACAAAAGCACATAAATTATTCTACACTATCAGTGAAAAGTATATACATCCACCCTAACAGAGTTTTATGTACAGACTAGGCACTGGCTACTGGGCTCCTGTGCAGAGTTATTACTCTGAGCTTCTGTACACACCTGTCTTGAGGACCAAATTTGTGCACAAAACTGCAGCCTTCTCATCTGTAATTTCACATGTTTCTTTTACTTTCATTGTTTTGAGCTAGTAATTATGTGCTGCTTAATTGAGAATAAACTGAGATGTAAATAGGCAACGTTTTACTATACTGTCACGTAGAAGAAGGGGTAATTAGATGAATGACGAACACTAACTTCACTTGATGATGGTTTAGTCAGCACTTGAACATATAAGAGCGCGGAGTGAACTGCCTCTGGCCAGAACACTTGCAGTATATATACAGCTACAGAACATTCCAGTACAATGATCCTTGACATTTGTGGATACTTCTAAAGTGTACTGGAACAGAGTATAGAAATTAAAATAGTACAGTCCAGGTGAGTTTTGAACTCGCGACCCTCCATGCAAGAGTTTAGTATCGTAACCAGTACACCATAGTGCTACTCAGCTTCTTCTGCGACATTGTTCCCTCCTTAAGAGAACAGTGCCTTGGTGTTACGTTGTCCTAGTCTGGGAATGAGTCATCGATCCTGCATACTCCGACTCCCGATGATTGATGCTCGCCCTGGCGGTGATCTTCTTAGAACTCCTTTTGCCGCTGCACTCTTCGTCACCTTTCCGTTTGTTGCCTGCTGCTGGAGCTTCAAATTTACCCTGGGTGGCAGGATCCTTGTAGGGCTTCATTCGAAGGACGTGGACCGTATCTCTGATCTTTCGTCGTCTTGTGTTGAGGTCAAAATCTTAAACTTCATAAATAACTATGGACAACTGTCTAACAACCTTATAACGTCCAAAATAGCACCTGATGAGTTTCTCAGGGAGACCAACTTTCCGAACATGAGTGAAGATCCTGACGAGGTCACCAGGCTGGTAGACAACAGGGTGGTGGCTTGCGTCATACCTTCGGCGATCGTTTTCTTGAGTCTGCAGTGTGTGGAGCCGTGCTAACTGCTGAGCTTCCTCAGCTCTGGTTAACACCTGGCCGATGTAGTCGTTGTCCACGTCATCAGGATGTAACGGTAACACAGTGTCCATCGTCGTAGTCGCCTCATGCCCATGCACCAGGAAAAATGGCGTAAATGCTATGGTGTCTTGTTTGGCGGTGTTGCAGGCAAATGTCACAAAGGTAGCACCTCATCCCAGTTGCTCTGCCCAACAATGACGAACATTGATAGCACGCCTGCCAAGGTCTTATTAAGGTGTTCGGTAAGTCCTTTAGTTTGTGGATGGTAGGCAGTCGTCATGTGAGGAGTAATGTTGCACTGACAGTTTTATCTCTGTCACAAGATTCGATTGAAAAACTTTCCCTCGATCTGTAATTAACAACCTTGGGGGCACTGTGTTTTAATACAATGTCTTCCACGATGAATTTGGCTACCTCAAATGCTTCAGCTGTTTTCACGGCTTTTGTAATGGCATAGCGTGTAAGATAATCAGTACAAACAATAATCCATCTATTTCCATTAGCAGAAATCGGAAATCATCCGAGGAGTTCAATCCCAACACACTGGAAAGGCGTTACGGCTGGTGGAATTGGTGTGTGTCGGCCAGCTAGTTTCTGAGGAACTGCCTTTCTCCTCTGCCACTCTCGACAGTGCAACACAGTGACGGACACTCCTAAATAAACGTGGCCAGAAAAATCTCTTCTGGATTCTATCGTAGGTCCTCGGGTGTGTGATGGAATTTCTGTAGAACACCCAAGCACATGTGTTTAGGAATAACTGGTAGCCACCTCTTTCCAAATGGATCAAAGTTTTTCTTGCAAAGTAATCCATTAACTTCATTAAATTGTCCTTTCACATCCTCTGACTGTTCTAAGGCAAGCGTAATTTGAGATATCTTGGAGTCCTTCTTCTGCTTAGCAGAGACATCCTGGAGTGCAGCGAGACAATCTTCATGAAAGGCTTGATGATCTTGCACAGGGTTTCTTGAGAGACAGTCGGCATCTTGGTGTTTTCTTCCACTTTTGTACGCTATGGTAATATCATACTCTTGAAGATGTAGTGCCCACCTGGCGAGTCGTCCTGTTGGATCCTTAAGACCTGTCAGCCAACAACATGAATGATGGTCAGTAACAACTGTGAATGGCCTTCCATAGAATACTATTGAAATTTGCACACTGACTAGATCACAGCAATACATTCTCTTTCTGTAGTCGAGTAGTTTCTCTCGGCTTTTGTAACTTTCATAGAAACATAGGCTATAACCTTCTCTTTTCCATCTGAAATTTGCACCAGAACAGCACCGATTCCATACCCACTGGCATCTGTGTGTAGTTCCGTATGTGCTTTCTCATCATGCGAAGTACAGGATAAGTCGTCAGAGCTTTCCACAGCACATCGAAAAAATCTTGTTGAGCACCGTTGCAGATAAATTTAGCATCAGCTTTCAACAACTCTTGGAGTGGCCTGGCTTTGCTGCAAAAGTCTTCGCTAAAACAACGGTAATAAGAACATAATCCGAGGAAGCTTCTCACATCTCTAATACTTTTAGGAATAAGAAATTCCGTCATAACTCTCACCTTTTCTGGGTCTGGCCGCACGCCTTTGTTTGACACAAGGTGTCAAAGTATTTTGATTTCTTTGTCTCCAAAGAGACACTTTCTTGACTTACGTTTCAGTCCGCCTTGTTGGAGACACTTAAGAGCGGCCCTCAGTCTTTTTGCGAGCGAGGTGGCGCAGTGGTTAGACACTGGACTCGCATTCGGGAGGACGACGGTTCAATCCCGCGTCCGGCCATCCTGATTTAGGTTTTCCGTGATTTCCCTAAATCACTCCAGGCAAATGCCGGGATGGTTCCTCTGAAAGGGCACGGCCGACTTCCTTCCCCATCCTTCCCTAATCCGATGAGACAGATGACCACGCTGTCTGGTCTCCTTCCCCAAAAACAAACCAACCAACCAACCATCAGTCTTTTTGTGTGTTCATCAGATGTCTCTGAGAACACTATAGTGTCATCTAAATAACAGGCACATATTCCACTTCAGGTGCATTAGAAGATTATCCATCATCTGTTCAAAAGTTGCTGGTGAATTACACAAACCAAACAGCATTACCTTAAACTCATACAGGCCCTCGGGTGTGATGGTTGCAGTTTTCTCACGATCAGCCTCATCTACTTCGATTTACCAGTATCCTTAGTACATGTCCATTGTTGAGAAAAACTTAGCTTTCTTCAGACTATCTAGTGTATCGTCAGTTCGTGGAAGGGGGTAAATGTCCTTTTTAGTTATCTTATTAAGCTTCCTGTAATGGACACAAAAGCACCAACTGCTATCCTTCTTCCTGACGAGGACCACTGTTGATGACCATGGGCTCTGCGAAGGCTGAATGATGTCATTCTTAATCATTTTCTCTACGTTGTCAAGAATTATTCAACGTTCTGTTGCTGACACATGGTATGCTCTCTGGCTTATTGGTTGATGATCTCCAGTGCTAATCCGGTGCTTCAATGTCGATTTGTGTAATTTGCTCTTAACTTGTGGATTGAAGCATTCAGAGAAATCTTGAAGAATGGCAAGTAGCTTCTTCTATTGTTCCTTAGTGAGATCTGGTGATAGCCGAGCTAGATCTTGCCTCATAGTGGTAGCACTAATTTTGCCCACAGACTCTGCATGGGAGGTTTTTAAGATGGTCAGCTGTTGTTCAATTAACGGCTCAGCATTTGCTATGCACATGCATCTTGGAAGGATCTGCGGTTCTCGGTGACAGTTAACTATCGGCAATTCATCGGATCAGTTCGTAAATGAGACTACAGAGGCTGGGATGACAAAGTTATTCTTCAGTGGTATGCTTCTCTAAAAGATCCAAGGATTGATGCATGGCATGATACATGACAGTTACCTTTCTAGCAGTGACTGCAAGAATGGTCACTTCATCCAGCACACGCTCGGATGCGCATCTTCCTGTCCATAGTATCTTATCTCATCTAGCATAATCTTTGAGAGACCACAATCTATAATTGCCTGAGAAACTTTCAAAAAGTCCCATCTGAGAATGGCTACACTCTTGTAAGACAATGAATTCTAAGGGCTGTGTATGGCCACTTACACCAACACGAATGACACATCTTCCTGTAGGTTTTGCATATTTCCCATTAGCCACCTTCAGCAGAGATGTTTTGTTGTCGAGGAATACAGATTTCCTGCAACTGGTGTCTGTACTTTTCCTAAATGACTGAATATGATGCTCCAGAGTCCACAAGAGCTTGGGCTGGTCAGCCATCCATGAGGATATCGACGTAGTTTCCTATCATTTTTGTAGTGATTGACGGCAGAGGATTTTTCTCTTCGGCGACCTCACCTCCAAGGAAGGTCACGCCCTCGTTTTCCAGGTTACGGCAGCTAGGTGATCGGCTGGAGCTTCTAAACGGCGATGGACACCTTGATCAGCGTGTTGGGGAGTGTACTCTATAGCGGCTAGCTTGCGGCGATGGTGACCTACGTTGTCCTGCACCCACATCTTCTTGTTCATCTTTGTCGTCCCGGAGCTGTTGTCAGCTAAGATCGGTCTGCTGTATTCTGGTGCAGGTGTCATCAAATATCCGCCGCCTTTCTTGACAATAGCACACCACATGTGCCAGTCGTCTGTAGTGGAAACATGCTGGTTGGTTATCGTGGGTCCTCCAGACGTCAGTCTTCCGTGGTGCCCATACAGGTTCCTCATGCAGCGTTGTGGGAACGTAATTTCACCTAGATCATGACTTTTTCACCATTTTAAAGGGAAATGAATGACAAGAGATTGGGTTCAATGTCTGTTCCACTTCCTCCCTTATGACCTCTTGAAGCATCTCGGTTTTTTGCTCGCCGTGTAATCCAAGTGTCTTCTGAACCCCCTCTCTCAGTATCTGACAAAGAACACTTGTGAAATCACTTGCTTCCTCCATAACAGACATCAATACAATGTTTGGAAGCCGTTAAAACTTCTTGTGTGTTCTTTTTTCATGCATTGTCTCGATATACTGGCACCATTTTATGAAGTTGTCTGCTGTCGAAACCTCCTTCAGGAGTAGAGCTTGATACATGTCCTCAGCAACAGCATTCATGAGATGTGAAACCTTATCTTCCTCCTTCATTCTTGGATCCACTATTTTACATGGCTCCAAGAATGTAGGATGCTGTTGTTTCTCCTGGATGCTGTGCCCTGCACTTTATCTTCAGCCTTGCACTTCTGTCGTTGTGTGTCGCCTGAAATACTTGCGCAGTTCTGCTTCAAATACTTCCCAGCTTGTGAACTCCTCGTTCTCATACCATTGCTTGACAGTGACCTCCAAGTAGAAAAATACGTTAGCCAAACACACAGTGTCATCCCATTTGTTAAATTTGGCTATATGCTCATATACCTTCAGCCACTTGTTTGGATCTTGGCCATCGTCACCAGAGAACCCAGAAAGATGTCTCATGTGGTGGCACACAGTTGCTGTCATCATTTTTTAAAAACTGTTTCGAACTTCACAGTTATAGGGTAATCACACAAAAAAGAAAATAATGTTTTTAAACCACCTTCATTGGATCGCATCTTAACCCTCTTGCGATATTAGATAGGCTTTACCACAGGCAAACAATATTTTCCTCTGGATTGCAAGTGTCCTGACACTATGCTTTGAGAGATCTGTGCCCTCAATCATTTCAAAACATAGTGACAATACAGTTGCAGTGGCATAATTTTGTCCCTGCAGTTGTTGCATACACACAGTACCAAAGTAAAAATAGATTCTGTGTGTATTAGCCATGTTGCCAAAATCAAGAAGTGTATAATTCCAAGTTTAGGTAAAACTCAGTAGTATCTGTACATCAATAAATGTACCTGACACTGTTCTTATCATAAATGATTTCAATGTGTTACTACGTATTGTGGCCAGTAGATGGTGATTAATGTCCGTGGGTAACAAAATTGTCAGGAAATAAGACAAATTGCACCTGCTTACATATAAGTTAAACTGCTTCTACAATCTCCCAGATTTCTGTAATATGGAAATTTGGCATTGTGGAAGTTTCAGATTCCACCCATGACGTCAGTATGGTGGAAACGGCTATCTCCAGCATACATAATATGGTGACAATGACGTCACTACATACACTCACCAACAAATGCAAACAAAAATAAAAATGACACGGTAATGTCTCACTTCAGAAACAAAATGAAACTAATGGGATGACCATGGAAAAGTGGTGGTTTAGGGTGGGGACAAGGTAAAACCACAACATTAAAAAAAACATGGCACCATCCAAAAACAAATAATATATAAAAAAAAAATTACAACATTGCGCTACACCAACAAAACCACAGGAAGTGGACATTTCCCTTGTCCTATACAGCTCAAGTGAAACTATTGTTACATAAAAATCAGTAACTACATCCCCGAAAAGTGGAATTGCACACTTCCCTTCAACTAATAGCTCAACTGCAGCTATCAGTGCCAAAAAATGGCACTTATAACTTTGATAAGTGGTAACTAAAACCCCAACAACTCAAAAACCCAAATACTCCATATCACTACATCAATTAAAACACAACCAACCTACCCCAGAAATATAAAACATCACAATTACTATGAAATAAAGGCAGAACAGAAATTACTTACCCCACCAAAAGCTAATGGCAGTATCACCTGGGTTGGCCAGCACGAGCGCAGTACATCCACCCCCCCCCCCCCCCCCTACACACACTCACTCACTCTAAAACACCCACTCTTGACCTTCTGTCATACCCATACCTAACTAAAAAGCATTAAAAAAGTTAGACTTCTTTTTGCACATCAAATACCAGACTAATTGCACCTAACCAAAAAGAATAAACCCTTAGTAACTCTAGAATGGGATTTTCACTCTGCAGCGGAGTGTGCGCTGATATGAAACTTCCTGGCAGATTAAAACTTTGTGCCCAACCGAGACTTGAACTCGGGACCTTTGCCTTTCGCGGGCAAGTGCTCTACCATCTGAGCTACCGAAGCACGACTCCCGCCCGGTACTCACAGCTTTACTTCTGCCAGTATCTCGTGTCCTACCTTCCAAACTTTACACAAGCGAACCTTGCAGAACCAGCACTCCTGAAAGAAAGTATATAGCGGAGACATGGCCTAGCCACAGCCTGGGGGATGTTTCCAGAATGAGATTTTCACTCTGCAGCGGAGTGTGCGCTGATATGAAACTCACTGAAAACACTTCCACAGCCAACAATGCCTCACCACCTTCCTGAACTCGAAACCATGTTGGGATGATGACAACCAAAACTCAAATGAACCAATATTAAACTTAGCATGTCCACTTCCACCTCCAGAGGGCACCATCAAATGCAACAACACAATGTGTACAAACAAAAGCAATTCAGAAACACCGCAACTAAGTGACATCACACACCACAACACCATTATGTCATGGATGAAAGCAAATGGGTGGCATGACTCAGAATTTGTAGAGGTTTGTTAGTGCTCTTTGTTTCAATTCATGCTGTAAATGTGCATTCACAGTGGATTTACTGGAAGTTTGTCTTGCATTTATGCAGAAGAGAATGCCTAACATTACTTAGCTTAGTTCCAAATAATACAAACAGATCACTGCCTAAATGAAGCAGTTGTTAATAAGTACTCTGAGAGGACTAGAGAAAAATTGTTTGTTGCACCAGGATGTACAAATATCTTAATAGCCGAAACAGTCTGGTGTAGCAGTTGTGTTACCTACATCTATGAGACGATCATATGTACATGGACAGTCATTACTCTATAATGATACAGACAGATACATCCTCTAGTTGACATCCCATTGAAAAACGTGAAGTAAAACAAAATTTTGATGCACATGTGAGTGATGGCTGCTAGGCATTATCCTAGTTATCTTCATAAGATACTGTGGGAAATTACCTGTTTTCTCTGCTTTGACTCCTATCGGAGTATAGGTGTTCATAATTTGAGTCAGAAATTCCACTTCTGGTGCTTGCCATGCCATTTGATTTACATTTATATCCTAGCATGTGTGGTGTTATATGAAACATACATCCCATTAGAATGAGGTGGGTGACAAGATCTTAATACATTATGTTCTGGATTGCAGGTATTGAAAGCTTTAACCCAGTTCATTAGGTTTTCTGGTGCTTTTTCTATGAGTGCACTACCCCATAAATTTGGATCATGCAGCTACAACTTTGGTTTTTGACTTTGTTTCATAGCAGTGCTCAGTGTTAGCTGCAGCTGGTTTGCAGTTAATTAGTTACATTTTCCAAGGATCAATTTGCACAATAGATCATATTAATGTGTAAAGAGTCATTTTACATTCACATTGTGCTATAGCCAGAATAAACACAATTAATGGAACATAGTACTTCACAGAGCAACACATAAGATACACATTGTGCATAACACTGAATGAATGCATTGACTGGACAATGGTAATACAGTGTACAGAATAGGCTGAGCACTCACAATCGTGTAAAAAAAATACTGTTTCCTTGGTGGCTCACCAGAGTGTGCAAGGCGGCTGACCAACGTGGCCTCTATAAACAGGCCTGTCAACTGTATGGACGTGCAATTGCAGTGACTGCACTTATGTGTCTATCATTATATTCTGAACATTTCTAAGCTTTTTTTATGTGAGTTAGTAATTCCTGCCCTTCACCTTTTGCACATTACAATAATGGAAATTCTTTAAGGGGTAGTAGTAATTCTCAAGGAGAACCTTTCTCAGTTTGTTTTCAAATTTTACTTAGCAGTCTGTCAGACACTTTATACCACTGAGTAAATGATCAAAAATTTTTGTAGAGTAATGAATGCTATTTTTCCTTTTGGCCTTGTAATTATGATCATTGTTCCTTTTGAACTGCAGTGGATTATTTATAACAAACTTCACAAGGGTACAAATATACTGTGAAGTAGTAGTCAGGATGCCCAACTCCTTCAACAGATGTCTGTAAGGTGATTGTGGGTGAGCACCACATATTCTTCTTACAGCACATTTTTGCGAAATGAAGACTTTCTTTCTTAAAGATGGAGTACCCAGGAATATTATTGTCTTCTGCAAAAAGAACTAATTCTGCTTGGTATATACTAGATGGAAGATTGTTTATGCATATGGGGAACAATAGCGGACCTAAGATTGAGGCTTTGGAACCCCATACGTGATTTCTTCCCAGTCAGAATTATGTCCCTAGACTGTATTGTATGAATTACTGAATAAAACTTTCTGCATTCTTTTGGTTAGATATGACAGTCTCCACTGATTGACTATATCATCAATCCCATAGAACTTTAATGTACTTAGGAGACTACTGTGATTCACATCAGATGCCTTAAAAGGGTCTCAGAAAATTTCGACCTGCACTGTTTTATTATTTGATCCTTGCGGTGAATGAACATGTAAACCACATTCTCAGTAGAGCAACGCTTCTGAAACCAAAGCAGTGGACACTTCAATTACATGTTACAGTGGCACTAGCAAGAATTGTTGAATGAGTGCGGATAAAAGAAATTGCTTATATTGTTAAGGTAGTATTTATCATGATGTATTAGTGCACAGTTACATTTTTCTATATTAAACCATGTTGTGCTGTCAAGTTTCATTTGAGTCAAGCAAATTGTAACATTGGATAAACAATTTGGTACATATGTGTTCTTGCACTGTGCTAGAAAGTAAAATTGTATAGTTTCTGTGCATCTACATTTAAAAAAAAGACATGCAAAGATAATTTGGATAATAGAAAGAAATGCAGATGTGTAAGAATTCAGATTCAAATAGGAACACTTGAAGACAAACATCACTAATCGAGCATATTTGAAGTATACAGATTTGCAGAGTCATTCTCATTCTCATATGTGACAGTGACAGTGTGACAATCTGTGGTGGAGTAAAATAACATGTCTTCAGCAATTAATCTGTGTAACCACTAATCACACCTGACAAACCACAGAAATCATTCTTATCAGGAATACACTTTTTTATATTCATATGACCAATTTTGAGGCATTAAATTTCATTATCTAATATTGTCAGTTTGTTTCATTATCCAATATTGTCAGTATGGATGATCCACATGAAGTTCATTGTAATTTCTTGAGTTTTTCTGATGGCTGGAATGTACCAGAAAAGCATGTTTAAGTGCACTGTATCATATACTATAATTTATGCACTGTAGACGTAATGATTCATTTAATATTTGGTAGTGGGATTGGATACCACAAAACTGGTCATCCAAATTAGTCCTAACAGTGACTATGGAAGAATTCAGTCAGTTTTTGTAAACTACTTCAGATTTCGACCATCAAAAGCATCATAAAGATGACCAAATGCTTGCGTCCTTTTCTACATTGCTATTTCTGTAGCCCACCACAAATTGGTTCTGTAGTAGCTTCATTGTTGCCATACTGCCTCCTCTCTCTCTTAACTATGTTTGTTGAGTATTTTAGCCGTGGTTTCTGTAGATCAAATATGCTATTAACGTAACGAGCTGTTCAATAGTTTTTGATAAACTTCTGTTAACGTGGTGACAACTATACTGAGTAACCAGTGTACTGCAATCCCTTTGCCAACCAGAAAATATATGTAGTCCTATTTGAAAAGCTGCGTGCCACTGTATTAGTAGTGATGAGACTAGATAGTTTGTAACTCCTGGGCAGTTGAGCTCCCAAGGAGCCCTCCGCAATTGTACCAACCGTTTGATTTTTGTGTTGATTTAGTATCTCAAAACACTAACTGTTCCAGTTACAACACTTTGCAAAGGCCTTTATTTGAGAGACATCTGTCTCACAGTCTGTCCTATATGAAGCCATCCATATGATGATACTGCAGCACACATAATTTATCCTCTTGCCTTTGCAAGTGAGACTGATTTCCATGATTTATTTTGATTATTAGACCCTGAGGATGTGACTGAATGTGTGTTAACAAAATTGCCGGCTAGAAGCCATATTTGTCTTCTAGTATCACAAGATGCTGTTCCTAGGCTTCGTGTGATTTCAGATAGTTAATTCTACTTGAGTTCTCCAGCCTTGCCATGAAGTCTGATGTTTGGTTGAGATTTCTATCAAGTCATCTCCTCTTGACATTTTGATGAAAAGCCTATAGTAAATTTAAACACCACGCATAGATTAGGCTGTAGGCCTGTTCTGACTGGCTAGCTGCTACAATGCAATATGAGCAGCAATTTATGATCGCAGGATATGATCAGCATGTCTCCAATCCCTCCAGCTGTTATTGCCAATAAATAATTGTGATGATGCTGCTGCTTCTTTATTCAAGCAGCTCCTCACCTTAGAAAGATCAAAGTTTGTACTTGGAATCTAACCCAGCTTCATCCACACCAAAAGCAGCAGAACTAACCAGTTGGCTAGGGGTGGTAATTAGGATGCACAGCTTCATCAACCGTATTTGCGTCTACATGATTACACTGCAGTTCACACTTAACTGCCTGGCAGAGGGTTTATCTTGCCACTTTGACTAATTCTCCACTGTTTCACACTCAAATACTATGTGGGAAAAAGAACACTTAAATCTTTCTGCGCTAGCTCTGATTTCTATTATTTTCACTGTGGTCACGTCTCCCTATGTGGGTGGGAGTTCAGAAAATCTTTTCGCATTCAGAGGAGAAAATTAGTGGTAGAAATTTTGTGAAAAAGTCTCACCACAATCAGAAACATTTTGTTTTAACATTTGCCACCCCAACTCGCGTATTATATGTGCGAAACTATATTCCCTTTTTTTTTGCAGTAATATAAAACAAGCTGCCCTTCATTGAATTTTTTCTGTGTTTTGGCATTCTTATCTGGAAGGGATCCCATACAATGCAGTAGATGATGGCCAATCGTAATGTAGGCAGTCTAGTCATTTGTTGCCCCTTTTAAGTGTTCTGCCAGTAAAAGTGTTTTTTTTTTAAACTTTTTCACATTTTCTTTGTGACCATTCCAATTTAAGTTGTCCATAATTGTAATTCATAGGTATTTAGTTGAACTGACTGCCTATAATAGGTTCCTTCTAGTGCTCATGATGATGACCTCACACTTTTTATTGTTTAGAGTCAGTTGCCACCTTTGGCACCAGGCAGATAGCTTATCTAAATGATTTTGCAATTGATTTTGATCTGCTGATGACTCCACTGGACAGTGAATGACAGCATCACCTGCAAACAATCTAAGAAGGCTGCTCAGATTGTCCCCTCATCGTATGTATAGATTAGGAACAACAGAGGACCTATAGTACTTTGTTTTTAGATGATTTTTGTCAATCACTATGAACTGTGATCTTTGACAGGAAATCACATATCCAGTGACACAATTGTGACAACACAACTTGGGCATGGAATTTGATTAGAAGCTGCTTCTGAGGAAAGCCGCCTGGAAATTAAGAAATATTTTGAATGGATTTGAGATAACCTTTCAGTAAGTCATTACTTTGTGTGATTAAAGAGCCAGTTCCATTTTGCGATAATATTTTTTAAATCCATGCCGATTGTGGAAGTAGATGGTTTTCGTCAAGGCACTTCCTTATAATGTTCAAATACAGTATATGCTCCAATCTTGCTGTAAATTGTCCTCAGTTGTATGAGTATGTTGTTCAACAAAGCACAATTCTGTTAATTGTTTGAAAGATATACTATCAGGAAAGACTAATTCAGAGTGAACAATATGTCATCATAAGGGGAAGTTGGGGGGGGGGGGGGTATAATACAGTACTGTGTCAAATTATTTATCCATAATTGGCTTCCTCATTGTGTTCTCAACTTGAAACCAGTGGCCCCTCTCTACAAAAATGAAGTTTATTAAAATGTTACGCCACATATTACACTCAAACTTGATTTCCTTCAGTCAGTTAAGTCTGTTTAATCACAAACATTTCACTTGTTCCTGCTCTCAAACACTCATACTGCTCCTGTTTCTTACATTGTCTTGTGGTACACTACATTGGTTCTGCAGAGAAATACTTAAGACTTTCCCTTCCAAATCATTTTCATTGGCCCCAGCCTAATCCAACTGTTCATACTTTCATCTCTTCTCCTGATTTGTCATTCCAGATATCCCAACTAGATTTCCTAGCAGTCTCTCAGATCTTGCACTCTCACCTGAATAACCCACTGTGATTCACTAACAAGAATTTATCGATGCTCAGCACTTGCCGACTACCCTCTTCCCTTTCCGTCTATTCCAGACACACCGTAGTGTAGATTAGGAAGATGGGGGGCACCTTAGTTATTTCTAGCAGAAATTCTGTCACGTAAAGGAAGAGAGATCGGAGTGACAAGTTGAAAATAGTAAATTAGTAAGTACTGTGCTTGCTTCACTTCAAATATAAGTAAATGTACAACTGTCTTCAACCCAGAACACTTATTTTGAACATCATAATGTTTTATTATGGAATGTCCATTTGGAGGTGGTGTGCCCTTGCCTTTGTCTGAGGTTTGCACTAACAGATCCAACTAGTTATGGGATGACCTATAGTTTAATGTGGGGTACAAACCATTGTACAATTTGATATTTTTCACCTACACACAAGATGTGATAAGTGATGGAAAAAGGACCAATACTTAATTTGGTGGTGAGCCCCCAAGGTCTTATAATTTACTTGCTGAGCTACACACGTAACAGACTGAGAGGTAAAGGTGGAGCAAAAGTGAGAAACTGAATTGATAATTCAGTTACGGAATAGGGAAAAACGGAGGAGGAGAGAAACACTAATGGCCAAGTTCTGACAGCCACCATATAGCAAAATGGTAAGGAAGAGTTGTATGCAAACAGAGAACAAGTCCAAGAGGGGATAGTGAAGAGTGAGTTTCCATCACTGTAGTTAGCAGAAACTAGTTCTGGTTAGGAGGCTCTAAATATCATGTGTAATGCATGTTTGTAATGTGCTCAGTATTTCCTATGGTATCTGCACGACATATAATGTTGTTCCTGCAGTTACACTGACAGTGTGTGTGTAATTTCTCAACTTCATGCAGTCCTTAGGAGTAAATCATTAGCTTATTTGAACTACAAGCTTTTGTGTGTTTCATACTCTGTGATTTTTCTCCCAGTTTTATGCACAGATTGAACTGTAACCTAACATTTAGTGTGCACAAAACAACTTGGCCTGTTCCTGCATAATGGATGGAGAGGAGACAATTGTAGTAGTGGGGGGTTTAGTTGTGAAAGACCACCACATGATTTGTAAGCTGTTAGCAAGTCTGCAGTCGTATTAACAGGTTATGCCAGTACAAACAATAATTCAACAAATGACATTCAAAGTTTCTCATTAGAGTATCTAAAAAGAAATGGCTGTTTAAGCAAAGGTTAAACCACAGCAAATTAAGCACAATCAGATGTTGCCAGAAACAAAAAAGTGTAAAAAATTTATTGTGGGGAGCAAAGTGTTTTAGTCAAACACTGAAAAGGTAAAATAAAGAACTTGTCATATTAAAGTTGTGTGGCCATTCCCTGGTGTTCTGTTCATCAATATTATCTGAATATGAAATTGTCTTCTTCCATGTCTTTTCTGTAGTAGTGAAGCCTTTCCTCCTCTGTGTTCTCTTTATTATTGTTGTTGTATGATTGGAGTAGCTAGTAGTTCCAACAATCCTCTCAAGCACAACTTTTAATGAGATTTTTGCTTCCTCGTTTGCCTCTTCTCACATAAATGTAATAACATTGCGTATAATCAGATGTGCATGACTATGAGAAATTTTACCTAGAGTGAAAGTGCTTGAAGACAGTGGCACCTATGCAACATAGGAAAGAGAAAGCAACAAGAATGCCCAAAGTGTGCAAGTTGGCAGGTTACTGCCAAATGTGGTGCCTGCCCATTCAGAACAAAGGGGTGAACTCACTCAGGATGACTAAGCATTTTTGCACACTTGACATGTTTCATAATGTTTCCAGAATAAGGTTACACGTAGCCAGTGTGGTCTGCAAATGTTGCCATCAGCACAAGCTGGAATTTAGATCTTCTACCAGTCAGTGGCACACAAACTACTTTCTTGTTCATTTAAGACATGGAGAAATTGGAAATTAGTGCATCTGTGTTCCCCCTCTGCCTCCCCCTTCCTCCAATCTACAGAGATTGGTGCCATTTAATGGCGAGGTGCAATAGTCAGCTGTAAACATTGTTTCCTTTTAACTACACCACCACAAATAGCTGTTTCCGTGTTGCTAACTTCAGTGTGGATGTGGCTTAATGTGTCATTAGGTGATAACAGGATATTTTTATAGCCTGCTTCCTTCATGGCCATTACCGTTAGCTCATCCCACTTCTGGGCCTTTATGTATTGCAGAAATACAGTTTTTCTATTCCTCAAATTATTTAATTGGATAGATAAAAAAAATCTACTCACCAAGCGGCGGCAGAAAACACACCACACACACACACACACACACACACACACACACACACACACACACACACGGCTGTTGTGAAGCTTTCGGAGCCAGTGGCAGAAGGGTTGAAGGGTGAAGGAAAAGGACTGGAGAGGTCTAGAAAATAGATTTTGGGAAGTCATCCAGAACCGCAGATTTTGGGAAGTCATCCAGAACCGCAGGTCAGGGGAGACTTACCTTATGGTATGAGAAGGAGAGACTGAATGTTCAGGACTGCTTCGGACGAGATTTGAGAACCTGAGAGCTTAAAGGTGGAGGACAGGATAATATGCATACAACATTGTGCACGAGTTAATAAGAAAGAGAAGCTGTCCATTGTATGTAACAAAGATGGGAGGAGGTGGTGAAAAATAGACGGGAAAGACAACGAAAGATGTAGAAAACTGAAATGGAGTGAAGCAAAGAGTAGTTACAGTGAAGAAAAGCTGAGACAGAAGAAATTAACGTGAATTAAGGCCAGGTGAGTGGCGAGAACCAAGGAAATGTAGTGGTAGTTCCCACCTGCAGAGTTCTGAGGAAATGGTGTCTGGGGGAACAATACCGATGGTGTGTGTGATGAAACAGCTACACACTTCCGTCCACATCAAACCTACCAATAAACAACAGTACTTCCATTTTGACAGTTGCCATCCTTTCCATGTCAAACGTTCCCTCCCATACGAGACAAATTTATTTGTTTGGATGCAGACTCTTTACAGCAATACACCACCATTCTCATCTCAGCCTTCACTGCATGTAATTACCCCACCAGCCTAGTTAAAAAGCTGATTTCCTGGGCCATCACTTCCAGTCCTGATGCTGCTGATCCCCCTCACAAAATGCTTCGGAGCACACCATTGGTGACTCGATATTATCCTGGTCTGGAATGTGTTAATCAGGTACTTCGACAAGGCCATGACTGCCGAAAATCATGCCCTGAAATGAGATCCATTCTGTCAAAAAGTTTGCCGTCCACACCTAGAATAACTTTGTCACCCTCACAATCTCCGCAGTATTCTTGTCAGACCCTATGCTCGTCCTGCACCCATCTCCATACCCTATGGCTCCTACCCCTGTGACTGTCCCCACTGCAAGACTTGGCCTACACACCTTCCTACCACCACCTATAATAGGCCTGTAACTGGCAAAACATATACTATCAACTGGAGAGCCACCTACAAAATGACACTTCATATACCAGCTATTATGCAAACACTGTTCAGCCTTCTACATCGGCATGACTACCACCAAATTATCAATTAGGATACTGGGCATAAGCGGAGGGTATATATTGGGAACTCGCAATATCCTGTTGCAGAGCATGCTCTACAACATGACATTCATGACCTCGGCACCTGTTTCACCCCGCACGCCATCTGGATTCTTCTCCCAGACACTGGTTCCTCAGAAGTCTACAGGTGGGAACTACCACTACAAAAGTCCTTGGTTCTCGCCACCCACCTGGCCGTAATTTATGTTAATTTCTTCCATATCAGCTTTTCTTCACTGTAACTACTCTTTGCTTCACTTCGTTTCAGTTTTCTACATCTTTAGTTGTCTTTCCCCGTCTATTTTTAATCACCCCCTCCTACATCTGTTACGTACAATATGCACTTAGCCTCCCACTTTTATTAACTTGTGGACGATGTTTTAGTTGTAATCTCTGTCTTGCGTATTGCCCTGTCTTCCACCTTTAAGCTCTCAGGTTTTCAAATCTCATCAGATGCAGTCCCCAACAGTCTGTCTTTCCTTCTAATACCGTGCAGTAAATCTCCCCTGACCTGTGGTTCTGGGTGACTTTCCCAAAATGTACCACTTTTTGTAGACCGGTCCAGTCCTTTTCATTCACTTTTCTTCATCCCCTTCTGCCTGAAAGAGGAACCTTTGGCTCTGAAAGCTTACCAGTGACAACTGTCTTTTATGTGTGTGTTCTGCACCACTTGGTGAGTAGATTTTTATCTTTTTAATTAAATAAATTTATAAATAATTGATATTTTTTCTATTCCATATATTTTTGTTTATTATTTTCTAACCAGCATTTGGTATGGCATTTATTGTTATGTAATTATCTAAGAAAGGATCTCTCAAGACATTCTGGACCAAAACTGGTATTTTAGCACAACCTCCCTCCCCCCCCCCCCAAAAAAAAAAAAACATCACTGCCTATTTTTGAACTTGTTTCTTGCAGTTCATCTATATTACTGTATAAAGACATGTCATTTCATGTTGTTGTTGTGGTCTTCAGGCCTGAGACTGGTTTGATGCAGCTCTCCATGCTACTCTATCCTGTGCAAGCTTCATCATCTCCCAGTACCTACTGCAGCCTACATCCTTCTGAATCTGCTTAGTGTATTCATCTCTTGGTCTCCCTCTACAATTTTTACCCTCCACGCTGCCCTCCAATGCTAAATTTGTGATCCCTTGATGCCTCAGAACATGTCCTACCAACTGGTCCCTTCTTCTCGTCAAGTTGTGCCACAACTCCTCTTCTCCCCAATTCTGTTCAATACCTCCTCATTAGTTATGTGATCTACCCATCTAATCTTCAGCATTCTTCTGTAGCACCACATTTCGAAAGCTTCTATTCTTTTCTTGTCCAAACTATTTATTGTCCATGTTTCACTTCTGTACATCTATACTCAACGTTAACAAATTTCTCTTCTTCAGAAACGCTTTCCTTGCCATTGCCAGTCTACATTTTATATCCTCTCTACTTCAACCATCATCAGTTACTTTGCTCCCCAAATAGCAAAACTCCTTTACTACTTTAAGTGTCTCATGTCCTAATCTAATTCCCTCAGCATCACCCGACTTAATTCGATTACATTCCATTATCCTCGATTTGCTTTTGTTGATGTTCATCTTATACCCTCCTTTCAAGACACTGTCCATTCCGTTCTACTGCTCTTCCAAGTCCTTAGCTGTCTCTGACAGAATTACAATGTCATCGGCGAGCCTCAAAGTTTTTATTTCTTCTCCAGGGATTTTAATACCTACTCCGAATTTTTCTTTTATTTCCTTTACTGCTTGTTCAATATACAGATTGAATAACATCGGGGAGAGGCTACAACCCTGTCTCACTCCCTTCCCAACCACTGCTTCCCTTTCATGCCCCTCAACTCGTATAACTGCCACCTGGTTTCTGTACAAATTGTAAATAGCCTTTCACTCTCTGTATTTTACCCCTGCCACCTTTAGAATTTGAAAGAGAGTATTCCAGTCAACATTGTCAAAAGCTTTCTCTAAGTCTACAAATGCTAGAAACGTAGGTTTGCCTTTCCTTAACCTTTCTTCTAAGATAAGTTGTAAGGTCAGTATTGCCTCACGTGTTCCAATATTTCTACGGAATCCAAACTGATCTTCCCAGAGGTCAGCTTCTACCAGTTTTTCCATTCATCTGTAAAGAATTCGTGTTAGTATTTTGCAGCTGTGACGTATTAAACTGATAGTTCAGTAATTTTCACATCTGTCAACACCTGCTTTCTTTGGGATTGGAATTATTATATTCTCCTTGAAGTCTGAGGGTATTTCACCTGTCTCATGCATCTTCTCACCAATGGTATAGTTTTGTCAGGAGTGGCTCACCCAAGGCCATCAGTAGTTCTAATGGAATGTTGTCTACTCCCGGGGCCTTGTTTCAACTCAGGTCTTTCAGTGATCTGTCAAACTCTTCACGCAGTATCCTATCTCCCATTTCATCTTCATCTACATCCTGTTCCATTTCCATACTATTGTCCTCAAGTACATCGCCCTTGTATAGATCCTCTATATACTCCTTTCACCTTTCTGCTTTCCCTTCTTTGCTTAGAACTGGGTTTCCATCCAAGCTCTTGATATTCATACAAGTGGTTTTCTTTTCTCCAAAGGTCTCTTTAATTTTCCTGTAGGCAGTATCCATCTTACCCCTCGTGAGATAAGCCTCTACATCCTTACATTTGTCATTTAGCCATCCCTGCTGAGCCATTTTGCATTTCCTGTTGATCTCATTTTTGAGACGTCTGTATTGCTTTCTGCCTTCATTTACTGCATTTTTATATTTTCTCCTTCATCAATTAAATTCAATATTTCTTTTGTTACCCAAGGATTTCTACTAGTCCTCGTCTTTTTACCTACTTGATCCTCTGCTGCCTTCACTACTTCATCCCTCAAAGCTACCCATTCTTCTTCTACTGTATTTCTTTCCCCCATTCCTGTCAATTGTTCCCTTATGCTCTCCCTGAAACACTGTACAACCTCTGGTTCTTTCATTTTATCCAGGTCCCATCTCCTTAAATTCCCACCTTTTTGCAGTTTCTTCAGTTTTAATCTACAGGTCATAACCAATAGATTGTGGTCAGAGTCCACATCTGCCCCTGGAAATGTCTTACAATTTAAAACCTTGTTCCGAAATCTCTGTCTTACCATTACATAATCTATCTGATACCTTCTAGTATCTCTAGGATTCTTCCAAGTATACAACCTTCTTTTATGATTCTTGAACCAAGTGTTAGCTATGATTAAGTTATGCTCTGTGTAAAATTCTACCAGACGGCTTCCTCTTTCATTTCTTACCCCCAATCCATATTCACCTACTATATTCTCTCTCTTTTCCTACTCTCGAATTCCAGTCACCCATGACTATTAAATTTTTGTCTCCCTTCACTATCTGAATAATTTCTTTTATCTCATCATACATTTCATCAATTTCTTCATCATCTGCGGAGCTAGTTTGCATATAAACTTGTACTACTGTAGTAGGCGTGAGCTTCGTGTCTATCTTGGCCACAATAATGCATTCACTATGCTGTTTGTAGTAGCTTACCCGCACTCCTATTTTTTTTATTCATTATTAAACCTACTTCTGCATTACCCCTATTTGATTTTGTATTTATAACCCTTTATTCACTTGACCAAAAGTCTTGTTCCTCCTGCCACCGAACTTCACTAATTCCCACTATATCTAACTTTAACCTATCCATTTCCCTTTTTAAATTTTCTAACCTGCCTGCCCGATTAAGGGATCTGACATTCCACGCTCCGATCCGTAGAATGCCAGTTTTCTTTCTCCTGATAATGACGTCCTCTTGAGTAGTCCCCGCCCGGAGATCCGAATGGGGGACTATTTTGCCTCTGGAATATTTTACCCAAGAGGACGCCATCATCATTTAACCGTACAGTAAAGCTGCATGCCCTCGGGAAAAATTACGACTGTAGTTTCCCCTTGCTTTCAGCCGTTTGCAGTACCAGTACAGCAAGGCCGTTTTGGTTAGTGTTACAAGGCCAGATCAGTCAATCATCCAGACTTTTGCCCCTGCAACTACTGAAAAGGCTGCTTCCCCTCTTCAGGAACCACACGTTTGTCTGCCCTCTCAACAGACACCCCTCCGTTGTGGTTGCATCTACCACATCTGTATAGCTGAGGCACGCAAGCCTCCCCACCAACGGCAAGGTCCAGGGTTCATGGTGGTTTGGGGGGGGGGGGGGTTGTTTCATATTTTGGCAAAAATTCAAATTTTTGCATGATACTCTAATAAACATTTGGACAGACATATTTTTTAAGCAACTGTCTTCAGTTTTCTGTCAAAACTAACTGCGCAGGGGAGACACACTGTGGTATGAAAATGTGCCGTTTAGTTTTTACCTGTCTGTTTCAACCATGATAGCAGGGCATGTAAACCATTGTACAAATTGTTTCTGCCATTCATATTCTTTCTCTTTGTATATAATTTCAAACAAATATTGTTTACAGAAAATTGTGGTTTCCTTCCTAGCTGCCAGTTTTGGAGAAAAAAAAGGATAGTTATATTTATGCATTATTGGCTTATGATTAGAATACTACTAAAGAATCGAGTTGTCTTAAACTTTAATTCTTCCCATTCGCATATTAAAACTAAGGGAAATAATATCATTGAGGCTGTCCTCTCAGGTCCAGCAGTTGGAGAGATCTCTCTCTCGTATGGCATACACCAGTGTTACCAAGTGATGTACTCAATAATTTGAAGCAACTTAATTCCCAGTCACAATTTGTAGAGTGGGGAGAAGAGATTACAAGAGAGGAGAAAAGGAAATGGACATTGGGGGGGGGGGGGGGCAGTGGAGTTTAGGACATATATCAGATTCCTCTACATATTTAGAAAATGTGAAGCATTAGTCTTAAACAGTAACATAGCAAGATATATCGTGTAATGTTGATGAATTTTGCAAGTTCATTATTTATTTCTGTGTCAGTATGGAACCCATTATTTGCATCTGGGGTTTTATGGAACCAGTCATTTGAAAAGTAGCATAGTCAGAATTTCATGAAATTAAAATTTTAAATGTTAGACTAATAAAAAGGCATCATTATGTAGGTAACATTCTGTTTTCTCCCATTTAGGACTACAGGCTGGAAGAGAACACACTGTGCTCTGGCTTGTAAATGAAGACTACGGCTAATTTGAAGCTGCAGATGGAAGACTACAGAAACATATGCTTTATTTCTCGCAGCTGCTCTGCATTAATAGAAACACTGGTTAATTGAGGTTTAGTTATGGACAATTTCAGTGTCGAGATTGTCCGTGGTGCGGACTGTGATAAAATAAGTGACCGTGGGAACGAGGACTTTGCAGTGCCACACAATATTGTCTTAGCCTTACATGGAGAATGGTCTCAAATCCTCACTCACCCTTCTTGATATCTTTTGTGAAAACATACTTCAAATGTTTCTCAAAAACATTTATTGAATCAGACCATCAGTAGCTGCAGTAATATTAAAGTTTGAAATCCTTAAGTGATACTAACTGTCTTTGTATGGCAGTAATAGTTACAGAGGCCTGGAAACCAAAATTATACATCTGATTTAGTAAATAATGACAAATTAATTGCCACATGTAAAACTAGAGAGCAACTCTGGAAAAATGAAGTAACTGCAAATGGGCCTTTTAATGTGGTATGATGCATTGGACTTAAATTTACATCAGGTGTTCTGAGATCGAAAACAGAATAACTACAATACTGGGCATAGCTTGTTTGTATACAAGAAAATTCAGCATTAGTGAAGTATGACAGTGGCCAGACAGCAACGTCTGAAGTATCCTAGGAGCTTTCTGTTAAGTGTGAGTGAGAATGGAAGGCCATCACCAAGAAATTGTTGCAGAGTTACACCTGACACAAAACAATAGTGAGAATCTGATGCATGACGTCACTTCAGTGGAAATAGGGATGACTCGAGGAAAATTTGAACTAGAATATACAAGTAGTTAATTGATTACATACTGTCTTGACCCCCACAACTTAAAGAGAACTGCAGGTTTTTAACTGTCTAATACATAATTCAGATCTAGTGGGTAGGAAGCAGATTATGGTGGTAAATTAATGTTAAGCAAGTATAAAGTTACATGGCTAGGAGACACTCAAGATTAAATTCAGCTGCCTGATCAGAAAGGGGTGGTCTTTTTAAACTTCACACACAGTCAACTCTCCTTTTTGCAAAGTGAGAGAGTTGTCATAAGTATATCTGTTGTGTGTGGGTGACTATAATGGGTGTATTTTTACAGTGTACCATCATATACGTGTTCTATGATGTTGGAAGAAGGGAAAGGATGAAATCCAAAGTGGGCACATAACCTACCCCTTGTGTGTGTGGACCCAACACGCTTAATGTCCCCATCCAGTGTATGGGCAACCGTCTATATGCCCTCACTCTGAAATAATAGAGATGTTTGGAATTTAATCTAGACTGTTGACAAAAATTCTACTGATCATTAGTTTTATGTCTCCACCTCTCCTCCCCTTTCCAGCCTAAAACTGGAAGTGAATATTTCTTCCACTGCCACGATACAAACCAGCTGCCTCAGCATCCAGTGCAATCACACAGGTGTCTACACAAGTGTCTGTTGGTGACCTTTGCAACAGAGATGCGTTTTGGATAATGTTAACATTTGTGATATGGTTAAAAAAAAAGCTAGATCTTATGAGGATCAGAGATAAGGCTTGGGTTGTAAATGCAGCTTCAGTACAGAAGATAAAATTTGTGCCATAAATTTGCAAGTAAGTGTTCTCTGGTTAGAGAAAAAGTTTGAGATTTAAGTTTGTAGTTTGGTAATTTTGCAGTTTTGCTCCAAAAATAATAAACAAAAGAAAATTAATGTAATCTTTGCAGTATGCTTAGAAGGCAAAATCTTTGCTATGATAATACAAACCCATCACATCTTTATTCTTTCAGTTCTGCACCAGGGAAGAAATAGCTTCAGATTACTATGACAACTTAAAACTGTTGCCTGGAGTTTTGAACTTGGATCCCAGTCATTTGCAGGCAGTGTGCTACCAGTTGCATAAGTTTTCACCTGACATACGAGGGGGCGGGGAGTCAAAAAGTTTCTAGCCTCAAAAATAATGAAAGAAATTTCATAATACCAATTTATTTTCCAATGTAATGCCTGTGTACACTAATATACTTGTGGGCATGCTCAGATAGCTTCTGCAAACCATTTGAATAAAAGTTCTTAGATTTCGAGTCCAACCAAGTGTTCACGGCATCAGTCACTACTTTGTCATTGTCCTTTGAGGTCGGTCTCTCTCTCTCTCTCTCTCTCTCTCTCTCTCTCTCTCTCTCTCTCGCTTTTAAGGTTTGGGAAAAGAAAAAAGCCTGATGGAACAAAATCTGGAGAATATTGCAGATGTTGTAACAATTTGAACCTGCAGTTGCACAGTTTCCAGTGTTGTGAGGGCTTTGTGCACTGGTGCATTTCCTGATGTAAAAGAACCCTGCACACCAGTTTGCTGCACCTTTTTTCTCTCAAATGGTGCAGGAGGTTGCAGTAGTATGATACATTGATAGTTACGCCCTTTTGCAAGTAATCCGCCATAATACCCCTTCTGCATCCCAGAAGGCTGATGCCATCACCTTACTGGTTGATTTTTGCACTCAGAATTTTTTTGAGGTAAGGGATGAAGGATGATTACATAGCCGTGACTGTTGTTTTGTCTCAGGATCGAAGTTCATAGACTTCAAATTGGTGGACGATGTCTTCACAGCATTGCACGTGCTCCTATCTCTGTTCTGCATTCAAGTCTTTTGGGACCCACAGAGATGAAACTTTCAGCATTCCCAAAATATCGACAACAATGTCACGGGCATGCCCGTAGGAGATTCCAAATGTGGTCTGAATGTGCTACAACGTTGCTAGACCATCCTGCAAAATCGTATCGTGAATTGCAGTCACTGTTTCATCAGTAGCAATGGAGACAGGCCTTCCACCCCTTGGTGTGTCGTCTTCCACACTCATTCTAATATGTTTGGAGGTGGACACCCAGTTTTTCACTGATGCATAAGACTGAGCACTGTCCATAAGTGTATTCCGCATGTCCTCTGCAATTTCCTTGGGCGTCATTCTCTTCAAATGAAAATATTGAATCTCAGCATGGTTCTTGATTCTCTCGATATTCGTCATTTTGCTTACACTACGATATACAAATGTATCCTAGTGGCAAAACTAATTAAGCTGGAGCCGCAAAATTTGATTTGCATAACACAAAGGGTCACCATAAAAGTAGGTGGTGGTGTTTGTGCGAGACATCACGATAACTATCTCAGTCTAGAAACTTTTCAACCACCCCTCATCTGATTCGTGCAGTGTATGCTCTGCATAGAGTAACCATAATTCATTCTTGACTTATACTTTCTTATGTTTGAAACTGTAGGCTTTAGCCTCTCTCTGAAATAAATATCTTAAAGTTTCATATTATGGAACAGTTGTAGGAAGACAAGTGTTAAAGGTATTGTAAATGAACTGACACGGAGGAAATTGGTGATGCTTGAGCAACTGTTCCTGGTCAAATTTTGCTTACCAGTAGACAAGGCCAGTATGAAAGTCTTCCACACAAGTAACGATAGAATCAGTTGCCCATGAGGTACAATAAGAATGTGGCAGGTGCAAACAAGATACATAGGGCCACAGTGAAGGGTTTGATTTCCACAGAACTTTTAGGGTCACAGTGAATTTCGAGGGTTGAATTCCACTGAACTATTTGGGGGAGGTGGGGAGGGGGTATCTGCAGTGTCAGAGGAAGTTAGAGGAACCATTACATACATAATATGAAGAAACTAAAGAGAGAAGTGTCAGGCGGTAATAATTTTTAAACTTAGAGAGATTATGCTACATTGCTTAAAACTAAGACTGCCGTCGGATAAGAACCATTAAATTCATTGGCAACATTACTTAAATCTAATCCTGCAGAACGTATGTTTTAGTAAGTTGTTACACAATTATAAATTTATGCGACTCATTAAAATTATGTAATATTTTGCAGAGGTTAAAAATGAGTTGATAGACAGGAATCCAGAGTGTCCTTTTTGAGCAGCTGTTTGTATCATTCCGACATTATTTTTCTGTAGTTTTACGGAACCAGTGATGTTAATAATGTCCCTATATTGGTAGGCAAAAAAAAAAAAAAAAAAAAAAAAAAAAAAAAAAAAAAAATTGACGGTCAACAGCCTTTGATACTTGTGTCAACTTCTGATACTCATGCCTTCCAGATGTAACACCATTCATCCATACTTTGAGATATCTTTGTGTGTTTCATCAGGATTGTACCAGAGCTACCTGAAACTTAGATAGGAAGAGTTCTGTTGGTCCCCTTGAGATTCTGAGTATGGAAATAAGGCCATCAGTTCCTCACATCACCTCACAAATAAAGGGTGTTTCATAAAGGTCTTTACAACTTTAAAAATTCATATAAATTTATTGAAAGAAGATACAGAGCTGGGTTTAGTGTTATTTTGTAGGGAGACACATTAAGTTGTTTTTTACCTTAAACTAAAGATGTTGTATGTGGCTTCCATTGTTTATCCTGCACACATCCCATCAGAAGCCAGTTTCTTTGCAAACTCACTGTAGTACTGCAGGTGTAACATGCTTAGTGGCAGCGTAAATTCTTGCTCTAAGTTCAGATAGAGAAGCTGGCACAGGAGGTACAAACACAATATCTTTGATGAATCCCGATTAAAAAGAAAAACAAAAAAAAAGAAAGTGATCTCAGGTCTGGGGAACAGGGGGGCCATGCAATTGATGCATCACGGCCAATCCATTGACCTGGAAAGTGGTCATTGAGAAAATCCAGGACGTCAGCTAGGTGGTGGGGTGGTGCATCATCTTGCATGAAGTAAACATTTCGTTCTTGATCATCCTCATCGATCAGTTGTATCAAAAATTGATGTAACATATCCAGGTCCACTATACCGTTGATGGTTCTCTTATGGAAAAAAGGGGCCGTACACTTTGTCCTTGCTCAGTTCACAAAAAGCATTTAGTTTAGGGCTATCACAAACATATTGCAATGTGTGGAAATTACACTGAATTGTTGTCGCAGACTTTGATTCTTCAGACCAAAAACACAGCTAGCGCACTCAGGTCTAGTGAAGGCAGCCATCTTTAACGCAACTGCCACTAGCGCTCATTACGGTGCAATTCGGCACTAGCGAACTACGTGAGACGAAATTTGTATTCCCCTACAAATTGACACTGCAGTCACCTCTGTAGGTACTAAGAATTAATTTACATGAATTTTCAAATTTGTGAAGTCCTTTTTGAAACACCCTGTATATTCATCATTGAAATTGTCAAAATCATTACCTGTTGCATAATGTGAATCACTGTGGTGAAGTATATCTGAACCTCCATATGGCTTGATTCTCCTGCAAAGCTGCACTTGATACATAGAAATTTTCAATTTTGTCTAAAACTTTGTGTCATTAGTAATCTAGTTCTCTTTCAGACAAATAACTAATATTTGCACACTTTAACGTAATGATTTCCAAGACTCTGGCCTCGCAGCTAGAGACGGTGGTCATGTGCGTGAGAGTTGAATTTGCATGAATGAATGTGTGTATGTTGTCTAATTAAGAAGGCCTTTTAGCTAAAACCTTATTTATTTAGCCGTCTTTTTGTAGGGCCTGCCTGCGACTCAGTGTCTCCACTGTATGGTGATTAGCAATTTATCCTTTTCATATATTTTTCTTTTTCTACACTCGGAACAAGAAGTTCTTTGAAAGATGGAAAAATGTAGCCATGCAATGAAAATCTTGTAGGTTGTTGACTTTCTCTTGTAGGTACGTTTGCGCATGTCCCGTTGGCAATCTTGTGATAATTCAGTCCAAGGATCACCCATCACAGCATGCTCATTCTGGTCAGTGACTACCTGTGTTTTAGGCATGGTCTCACTTCATCGGCTGTCTCATGATCTCATTTCATCGGCTGTGTTGTGAATATTTTAAGACTTGGTTCACTGATGCTTAGTTCTTGAGAAAAGCTGTGAAACTGTTGCTCTCCACTTAAGATGTTGATGGGCCATAGAGCCAACTTTCACTTCTCTCTGACCGTCTCCTGTCTCAGTGCTGCAGTTAGAAACTGTTGTGGATGCCAAATGTTGGATAGCTTTTCCACTGCTGTTTTATTGTGCTAGTGATGTTATATATTATTATTATTATTATTATTCGTTACAGTCAACTTTGGACTACGCTAAGCATCAGTCATTTCTTGTGCTTTTTCTTGCGTTCTTCCCAGTACTTCTTCATTTTTTCTGAGTGGGCTTCTTTATGTTCTTGCGACCAGGTTGTTCCCGTCTTCTTTGATTGCGTTCGGTCTTTGAATCCCTGTATTTTGTTGATGGCATTCCTATATTCCATTCTGTTGTAAACTGTCTCTGGTATAATGTTCATTTCTGCAATGTCTTCTTTTACTTCTTTCAGCCAGTTAATTTGTGTCTTTCTGCTTTCCATGTATTCCAGGATTTTCTTTGCCGTTCTTTCTGGTGCCATTCTTTTGACATGCCCATAGAAACTCAGTCTTCTCTTTTTAAAGGATGTTGTCAATTTTTCAATTTTCTCGTATAACTCTTTATTGGATCGCAATTTATAATCTTGTCCATCCTTTTTAGGTCCTAAGATCTTTCTCAGTATTTTTCTCTCTTTTATTTCCAATTTCTCCAACAGACGTTTTCTGTTCAGTGGGATGCATTCAATCGCATACAAACTTTCTGGTTTTATTACCGCATTGTAGTGCCTGAGCTTGGCATTGATGGAGATCGACTTTTTATTGTATACATTTCGGCATAGCTGGTACGCCGTTTCCATCTTTATTGCTCTTTCCTGTAGTGAAACATTTGGTAACCCTGTCGGTGTAATCCATTCCCCTAGATACTTAAATTTATGAACTCTCTTAATTATTCCATATTTAGTTTGCAATGTCTGTGTTGGGTCTGTTTTGTCCTGTATCATCAGTTCTGTCTTTTCATACGATATTTGTAGACCTGTCTTCTCAGCGATCTCATGCAGCATTTCTATCTGAATCTTTGCTGTTTCGATGTCATCTGCCAATATTGCCATGTCATCAGCAAATGCCAGACATTCAATTTTTGTTTTATTTCTTCCTAACGTTATCCCATTTTTCACTCCAGCTTCTGCCATCTTCTTTCTCCATTCCCTGACCACTTTTTCAAGGACAATGTTAAACAACAGTGGGGAGAGCCCATCCCCTTGTCTAACACCTGTTCCAATTACAAACGGTTGTGACAATCTACCCAAAAACTTCACTTGCGATTTTGTTCCCGTAAGGGTTTCCTGGATTAGACTTCTGCTTTTATCATCAATCCCAAATTCTTCTAATGTGTTAATCAGGGTTGGTCTATCAATAGAATCATATGCTTTTTTGAAGTCTATGAATGTAATTACTAGATTTTTCGATGTGCGTGCGCGAAGTTGTATTATGGAGAGTAGACTGAATATCTGTTCACTGCATGATCTTCCTTTTCTAAACCCAGCCTGATATTCACCCAGTTCTTTCTCTACTTGATTTTCAATCCTGTTTTGTAGTGCCTTGGATAGGATCTTATAGGCCACTGATAACAATGAGATACCTCTGTAGTTATTTGCATTTGTCTTGGCACCCTTCTTATGTAACGGATGAATCAATGCTGTTATATATGTTGTATATGAATAACACTTTTTGTCCCACACTTTAGCACTGAAAACTACAGTACCACAAGTGTCCCTTTTGAGCACTATATGAAACTGAAAATAGCATTAATTAAACATTTGCTCTGTCAGATACTGCCCATGTCTCTTCCTCTACATTTAAAGACATGAAACATTATGTTTGAAATAAGCACGCAGAAAAAAGTGAAAAGAAAATATTGATGATTATAAATTATTGTATCCATAATAGTCCCTAGTTGAAACTCTGAAATTTTTTTGCTACACAAGAAATATTACTCAAATTGTTTCAAGTCCTAGAAATATTTTTTCTGCATCTTTTCTCAAAATTTATGTTACAATCCAGTTTCTGTGTAATCCCACATACTGCCCCCTTCTTACAAAATGATTGTAAGGGTTAATAAGGAAATTTCAGGCGAAATTCTAGAACATTGGTGTAGGTGAGCTGCTCTTCTGACCTGAAATGATGCAAATTTGCATCAAATTGAACAGGTAGGGCCTCGAAATTATCCCAAGTGGAACTAGGCCAACTTATTCTGGGTCATTCCATTTGCTAACATTTTGTAGAACATACTCCTTAGGTGCCATAGCACTGTGACAAAACAGTACTATATTGTCAGTGACTCTTAAGTGCTCAACAGACACAGTGGAAACTTGCAGCTTCACTATGCTAGATGTCGGTCGCCCGCTTTTGCCCCATTGCATCTCACGTGGACCTCGGTAGCAGCGAGTACGCAACATTATTGCAGTGAGCGAGCTCTAAGCGTACCTGCATCACCTGCTCTGTGCGGAACCTAAAATAAGGAGAAACCGTTTTGAAGTCAATGGGAGTGTGCACCTTGCTCTCATTTTGTTTGAGCTCCCCCCCTCCCCCCCCCCCCCCCACACACACACACTCTATTTAACTCTTCGAAATCAGCTCTAATTAGGGCAGCTTTTATTTACTGTATATTTATTTACTTGCAAGTAAGAAAGTGCTATTGTGTAGTTTTCCTGACACATTTCTCTTACACTTGTTGCAAACTTATTAATGATCCTGTGTCTGAACTTTAAAATCAAAGAGGTTTCCCAGTACTAGTCAGAAAAAGTGCCTGCTCCTCCCTGCTAGTTTTCTTACTCTAGTTGAGATGTACAGGTGGTGGCTGTTAGTCTTCTTGGATTTGTCACATTAGCTCTTACTGGCCTCTTTGTGAGATCTGAGAATAAAATATTGTTGAAATGAGATTGAGCTCCTACCTTCCTCCTTGTGCTTCAGTTTGATGGGTCCTCTGATGCTGTCTGCTTCATTTGTGAACACATTCACTTACCGTGCTGCATCTCCATTTTACCATAGTCCCTCCATCCCCTCCCATATAGATACACACTGTGATTTTAGTATGGTCACTATCATGCATATTTGTTTGCATAAACATTGACCACCTCTTAAACTGCTTGAACGAGCTCACAGTTTTATAACAAATTTAGTGGTTAATTACATTATAGTGAAATAGAGGCAAGCAGTTGACATCCTTTCAAGTGCATTAAATTCGTAGATTAAAAATGTTCGTGCTTGTATGGATTGTTGCAACAGTAAAGGTGTACTAAAATGGCTAAAGACAGTAAAAATACCCAATTCAGAAGAAAATGTTTTCTGTGGTTCCAGGTAGAAATAAGAAGAAAATATTTTAGGTGTGCTTATTTATAACATATTTTACGTAGGATGATGACATGTAATTTATACATAATTTACTTTCAAATGGTAATCTTGGAACCATTTAGGTACACTTGATCCAACACACAGGCCTTTGCACAACCATCTACATTTTGTGATGGAATTGCCAATGTTTTTTCTTCCCTTTGTCAGAGCAAACTTTACAGTAGTGCATAGCATTCATTTTGTTGGTAGTTGGAAGTATTGTCACTGGGAAATTGCGACTTAATTTGTCATGAAAAAGATTGGTGTGTGTAGCACTGACATTTCTCCTCCTGTAATTATTTTTTTTTTTGTGACTTCCACAAGAGAGCTTTTACTTGAAACTGTTAGTAGAGTATGAAACCATTCTCCGTCGACACTAGGAAAACTTTTATGAAGAGTTTGTCACACCATTTAATTATTTTACATCCAAGTGTGTATTAGCTGATCCATGCCGGTCTTGTTGATGTAATCAGCAACAATAACTAACTTTATCATTTTTTTCTTATCCTCTTTTGAACAAATGGGTCTCTCTATTGTGGTAACCTGATGTTTTGTTGGCAGGCAGTACACATTATGTTCTTCCATTTTAGTACCAGAATAGGACCGTTTCCACGTAAATTCATTTCGTTTTAATCTCCATTGTTTTGGAGATTGACAGTAAACCCTTTCTGTTCTTTGGGACAACTCCTATATCTAATGTTTGTTGCTGTTACATTTTCAGTAGGGTCACACTTTTATATTACTGGACCAAGTAAATATAGTGACCTTCACTGTGATATGGGGGAGCACAACCTAACCATTAAACCTGGGATGCTGTTGTCAGTCTTTTCTGATGTTCCATTGTAAACCTCACAATTTACCACATAGCTACTGTTGCATCACAGAATTCATATTTTCAAGCAATATTTATTTTTCATGTAAACACCAAAACTTGGAAACTAGATTTACGTCTGAAAACAAAGTTTTTTGCGATGGCACTGTTATATGAAACATTTTGAGACTGCTTGCCACATCAATTCAAAACACCAAATATAGCTAATATTATGAAGAGGAACATGGTTTTTATCTCCCTTCTTGGTGTATGTCGAAATATTGTTCAGATGCAACATGAACTTATGCTTGGAAATCTATCACTGCTCAAAAATCATTTCACAAATCTAGTTTGTAAAAGTGGCCCATTTGGCTAATAGTGATTAAGTTTTGATAATTTCACCACACGTATAAAGATTCTGAAAAAAAAGCACTACATTTGTGCATTTTTACTACCAGTGAGTGTATAGCATATGGGAAGACATTTTGACAAAATATAAATGGTGAACTCATACAGAATGTGTGCCATCTGCACAAGACATTGTGGCATGCCTATATTGTGTACAGGCATAGTGTGGATGGGGTGCCAAATAGCTTTTTGTCTCTATGAATCACACAATGATGATCTGCCACACCATTTTGTTGTGGTGTGTACGCTGCACACCTTTTTCATCAAAGAATTTCATCATTTCATTTGAAATGTATTCACAACCATTGTCATGCCTAAGGAAGCAGATTCTCATGTTAAAACAAGCAGTAGCCATTCCATAATATGCTTTAAAATATGAAACACGTCTCTAATTGTTGGGTATAAGCTACTGTAAAGTAAGCATAGTTACCAGTGACAGTCACTATATATTTCTTTCCATCAAGAGAGACTCACGGTATAGTACCAAGCATATCACTGTGTATCAGTTCAAGTGGTTGTGTGCCTCGAACATGTGAATGAATATGTGGTACTTGTGTTTGTTTACATAACTCAAACATTTATTTACAGTACCAGTCAACTTTACTTTGTCCAACCCTTCTGCTGGATAGTAAAGCTTCTTCAAATGTTCAAAGTTCAAATGTCCTGACCATTAATGCCACAAATTTAAATCACTGTCTGAAACACAAGCAATACAGATAGCATCTGTAGTAAGTCTGAACAAAAGGGTATACAAGCCGGAACTTTGTCTTTGAGCTACATGTGTAACCATCAACTTTCTTTTAGTTCACACACTGACAGTAGATTATTTAGTAGACCTGTCACTACAAGAACTTATTTTATTTTTATTTGAGATTGTGCTTTCAACCCAACTTCTCAAACCTTTCTTGCAAACATTAATGTATCTTGTTTCGGTAACATTATTTCTTATTGGATAGATTCAATGACTGAATGTTCCCTTGCCCTTGAGTCTAGAGATGTCTTCACTTCCACTTGTTTTAAATTAGTTGCAACATTTAAAGAATTATTACTTCAACGGCTATCTACAGCAACATCAAGGTGTCACAATGCAGAACTTGTTAGGTTTGACACTGACAAGCTAAATGATGAAAACTTTAGAAGAAGTTACATGATAGAAATTTCAAATAGGTTTGATGCTCTCAGGACACACGAAGATCAAGTCGAGGATGTAAATAAACAGTGGATCACCTTGAGGAATGATATCAAAGAGGAAGTGAAGGTCATAATAGGTACAATTAAGAACAACAGGAGGAAACCGCGGTTTGATGAGGAATGCAAGAAATTGGTAGAGGAAAGCACGATTAGATTGGGATGGAATGGGAGACAGAAAACGAGAGTAGTTCTTGAACATGAGAAGGGATGTTGGTCGTAGGCTACGGGCAAAGAAGAGGGATTATTTGAACAATCAAATTAAAAAAATGGAAACAAACAGTAAAACAAAAAACATTAGGGAACTTTACCTAGACACAAATGGGTATAGGAAGGGTTCAAGACTAGGACAAATGCACTTCGAGGGGATGCCGGGGGAATATTGACAGACCCCAGTGCTATATTAAGTAAATGGAGGGCGTATTTTGAGCATCTATTAAATGTACACCAGGAAGCAAGAAATGAACAGGTGTACGAAATACGTACAGCAGAACCCCAGATACCTGAGCCAACGTTAAAGGAAGTATGAGATGCAATCAACAAATTGAAAAACCATAAAGCACCAGGATCAAATTGCGTAACTGCAGAATTAGTTAAAAATGGGGGACAGAAATTGGTGGAAGTAGTTCAAAAAGTGATAACTAAAGTATGGAACTCAGAGATGATACCTGAAGAGTGGCAGGAGTCAATTCTGATCCCAATTTTTAAGAAGGGTGACAAAATGGATTGTAATTATAGAGGGATATCGCTATTACTGGTACATTCCAAAATTTTCTCGAATATTCTGCTAAGCAGGCTTACACCTTATGCAGATGAAATTGTAGGGGATTACCAAGCTGGCTTTCGGAGGAACAGATCAACTATAGACCAAATATTCACCCTGCGTCAAATTTTGGAAAAGAAATGGGAAGGCAATAAACCAGTTCATAATCTTTTCATAGATTTTACAAAAGCATATGATTCAGTATTGCAATCAAAATTGTACAGAATTCTTTTGGAACTTGGAATACCAAAAAAGTATGTTAGACTTATAGAAGCGAGTTTGAAAAACACAAAAGGTAGAGTACACATAGGGAAATTGGAGTCAGAAGAATTTGTAATAAAGAACGGACTTAAACAGGGAGATGCCCTGTCTCCGCTTCTTTTTAATTTAGTTCTAGAATATATTGTACGAATGACAGCAGATAATTCAGAGGGTGTGGAGTTAAATAGAAATATTAAGATATTAGGGTATGCAGATGATCTAAACATCATTAGCGATAGGAAAGAATCTGTAACAGCAAATGCGAATGCGTTAATCAAGGCTAGTGAAGATGTAGGTCTAAGGATAAGTGAAGACAAAACTAAATATCTGGTTACTACTAGAATGCTAACAGCAGTAGCTTAGGAAATGTTAAGAGTTGGAGACATGCAGTTTGAAAAAGTGAACACATTTAAGTATCTAGGCGTGGACATCACTTCGAGAAATGAGATTGAATCTGAACTGAAGAAGAGATTACGGGTGGGAAATGCATACTACTTCTCACTGAATAGATTACTTTCATCACGGATATTGTGCAGGAATTTAAAGATTAGAATATACAAAACTATTATTCTACGAGTTATGCTGTATGGTTGTGAGAGTTGGTCTCTCACTGTGCAAAATGAAAAAGCTGTTTCGAGTATTTGAAAACAAAATTTTGAGGAAAATTTTCGGAGCAAAAAGGGATGAAATTGGCGGAGAGTGGCAAAAATTGCATAACGAAGAGGTTCACGAACTTTATTTAAGCCCTGACATAATCAGTATTATTAAATCATGTAGGCTGCGATGGGCGGGTCACGTAGCTCGAATGGATGAGGGCAGGGCAGCGCGCAGAGTACTGGTAGGGCACTTAGAGGGGAAACGTCCTGTGGGGAGACAGAGGCGTAGATGGGAGGACAATGTGAAGGCTGATTTGAGGAGCCTAGATATTGATTGTGAATGGAAGGAAATAGCCCGAGAAAGGAACAGATAGCGAAAATACGTCGCTGTGGTAATGGAGTCCGGTGTGATCAGTGAGTGAGTGAGTGAGTGAGTGAGTGATCTTTGTGCGATAATTTTACTCTGTGTTGTGCCCTAATCACACCTGTAACAATTATATTTAAACATTGCATCATACATACATTGAGATATCGTTATCATTAGACGCTTTCTTTGACCACGCTGCAAGACATTGCATCTCATGTAATGACATTTTGCTACTTTTAAAATTGTTATTATGGTTCACTTCTTCATCTAGTAGTCTAGCTTTTACAAAACTCGATTTCAATTGCTTACTTGACGACTAGCTTTCCAAAGCGGTAACAACTTCTTATCCTGGAGGCATTGTTAGTTACAAATTGCATGTTGTTTTACTTTCTTCAGTATAAGCACCAAATGCTTTTAAAGAGTATCATCTCTTGCATTAAACTTTGGCAACAGTATGTTTATAATGAAAGTTTATTAGCCACATCATTCCACTTGAGAGTTTTAATTACGACATTTTAGAGACAGTGCCAACAGCAGTTTTCATTATGCTTTGAGTGAAACATCTCAGTGTAGCCAACCACATGAACGAAATATCACTGAGAAAAAATGATTCTAATGACAAACTGCATTTGTCCTTGGAGAAAAATGGAGAATTAATATGAAGCTGGATTGACACATGGATGTAAGAGGTTGTAATAAAATCTGGATTATCTTTTGTGGCTACATTAAATGCAGGTAGCTCATCCATTGTCAGTCCTTACTCTCATATTTGTGGTTCTGCTTGTACAGTGTCAGTGAAACAGAAATGTGTAGAATAAAGTGTTTCATTTAACATGAACATAAATACTAAAATATGACTTCTTGCAACGAATCGGAAACTCAGTGTCTTCAGCGATGTGGAATCTGTCATATTATACTATTAGAAGTGGTGGTATCTGATCCAAAAGATTGTGCGTTTCCTTGTAGCTTGGGAAATTAGGCTAGAATGGAATAATATGGGATCTAGCAATATTCCCACCATGCCATACGAGCTCTAGCCAAGTGACCAATGCAAAATCAGAAGTGGAAGCCCAATTGAAAATGCTGTGTAAACACACAGATTGGAAGCAGATGGTTTTTATTGACACACTAAGCACTGCTGCTTCTTTGAAAATTTACTTTCCTATTTGTGAAAAATTGTTTTAACATTTGTCATGATTGAATCTTTCAATGTTTTGTTTCATAGTGCTGTCTTATACAATAAAGTCAGATAAACTATGCATGTATGAAATTAAATCTGAAGCTTTTGGAATGGTTTCTCCCAGAAAAGCTTGGGTGTACTACACTTAAATGTGTCAATGCAGTGGTAAATAATACACACTTTTATGGTGCAGTATTTAATATAACTTGGGCAAACACACAAAAAATCTGGCTCACACATTTCATTTGGACAAGCCCTATATCGTGAATTGTGATCAAATGGGCACAAAATGAATTAGATCGAATTACAGAAAGTGCAGTAATCAACACAGATGGTAAATGCATAAAAGTGTGTGGAAAATTGCATTTTCTCATAGTAATTTATGACTTGGTGTTCACACCCAGCAGATCTACTTATCACATTTGTTACAGCAAGCATTTTAATATGCCACTGCTGCTGTCAGAGGTTGTACAGTTATAATTACAATATTACGTAATGAGTACAATGTTAACCAACTACATTTCAGATGTTATTCCAACCTCTTTATTATTAGAGATTGATGCTCTTGGTCTTCCTTCAGGATGGCTTCTACAAACTGCCAAGTTCTTTTTCTTTCTGCTAATTGCAGAGATCTGAACTCTTCTCTCTGTAAATTAGATTTACATTTGTGCCTTAGTTACCGTAACCACAATTCAATGAATGATGTGCACTTGCAGAAGACCCTTTCACATTTCATATGATCTATCTGAAAAAATCTGAGAGACGAGTTTGATTATTATTTGTGTTATGATGAATTTTTTCTGCATGCATTGCCTGTGTGCCATGTCTTTTTGTTTCAAACTTTACTTTTGTGTGTCCATTGGCTGCAAATGATTATCATTGTTTGCGTGCCAGTTCCAGACCCGTACAAAGGCTCTAGCAAATTTTGAGGAGGCTTCTCCCTGTCACTATGTTCTACACATACTGCTGGTATCGGTTGTTTCCATTTAGTTTTCTGGTTGGCAAGCAGTACTAGCCCAGTCTCTTTTTTGCAGCTCTCCTCCATGTTGCCGAGAGCAAATTGCAAATAATCACAGCCATATTGTCTACATAATAGTGGTTGTTTTTATCCTCTCTGGGAAATAGTGTCTGCATTTTAATCAGTCGGCCTTTTTCCTGTGAAAGGACCTTAATGGGCTTATAGATAGGTCTTTGGCTTTCTGCCTGTAGCCTAAGGTAATCTTCTTCTGGAAACATAAATTCACTTAAGTTAGTACAAAATCAATCATCCACCACACTGAAGACTTGAATCTTTTCAAAAATTTTGTCAAAAACTCCTTGTGAATACTTATTTAAGATTGTTGATGATGTTCTGTGGTACCAGCACACCTATATAATAGTAAATCACCCATTGCTCCCACCTAGCCAAATACCCTTATGAAGTATTTTAGATAATTCGGATACTTTTTAAAAGCATTTGCTATAGATAAATAACAATTAACAACAGTTACATTATTTGTACAAACATTTTTTTTCTTTAATTCTGTAAGAATTGAAATTGTTTTCCTGTGGTATACCATTTTTGGATCTGATAAGCTAAAGACAGGCTGCCTACAGCACATGAAATGAACACACAGAGGTAAAGTGGAAAACAACTTCTAATGGCATTTTGCTCTGACTGTCATCAGTGTGAAAGCCACTTGGCTCTGGGATGTCCCCCCAAAAATATTCTACTCTACTAGCTGTTTCAGAACCTGGAAGTCTATTTGCAAAAGTCACAACTTTCTGATGAAGCTACTACAATTCCCAGTGATACGCCTCAATACTCCTGTCTGTGACTACAACAAGAACTAGGCAACCATCATGGTCCAGAGAGCATGTACAATCTATAAACAGCATTTTTGTTGCAGATTTTGTGTGTGTTTGTTTTGCATATACAGGGTATTGCAAAAAGGTACGGCCAAACTTTCAGGAAACATTCCTCACACACAAAGAAAGAAAATATGTTATGTGGACATGCGTCCGGAAATGCTTACTTTCCATGTTAGAGCTCATTTTATTACTTCTCTTCAAATCACATTATTCATGGAATGGAAACACACAGCAACAGAACGTACCAGCGTGACTTCAAACACTTTGTTACAGGAAATGTTCAAAATGTCCTCCGTTAGCATCCACCCTCCGTTGCATGGAATCCCTGATGCACTGATGCAGCCCTGGAGAATGGCGATTGTATCACAGTCGTCCACAATACGAGCACGAAGAGTCCATACATTTGGTACCGGGGTTGCGTAGACGAGAGCTTTCAAATGCCCCCATAAATGAAAGTCAAGAGGGTTGAGGTCAGGAGAGTGTGGAGGCCATGGAATTGGTCCACCTCTACCAATCGATCGGTCACCGAATCTGTTGTTGAGAAGCATACGAACACTTCGACTGAAATGTGCAGGAGCTCCATCGTGCCTGAACCACATGTTGTGTCGTACTTGTAAAGGCACATGTTCTAGCAGCACAGGTAGAGTATCCCGTATGAAATCAGGGCGTGTGAATGGAGGAAGTACAGTACATACTGACGAAACTAAAATGAGCTCTAACATGGAAATTAAGCGTTTCCGTACGCATGTCCACATAACATCTTTTCTTTATTTGTGTGTGAGGAATGTTTCCTGAAAGTTTGACCGTACCTTTTTGTAACACCCTGTATAGTGAGTAAATTTCACTGTCGGTTTTGCATCCATCAGAAAACTTAAAGTGTTTTAGTTCTTCCTGAATGTCCAGTACATACATTTTCCATTGTGGAAGAATTTTTTGTTGAGAAAAATTGCTTATTAATGAGATGTCAAAAACATTAGTAAGAAAACAGTAGTACAGATTCAGTGTGTTTGGAAAAACGCTGCATGCTGGTCTACGGATACATATTACGGTGGAAGTTAGAAACAAAGTTGGCAGAACTTGTTTTTGGAATAGATACACAGTTTATAGTAACTCCTAAATGCATGAATTTTTTATTTTTATTGAAAAAATTTTCTCCATTGTGTTTAGGGGTGTTAAAAGCCAGAAAAGTAGTTAAAAAAAAATTATCCCAAAATTTGAGGCTCTTAGATACAGAGAAATGGTTTGTAGCTGATCAGCTACAAAATGTGTTTAGCAGTTAACTGACAAACCACAGTGACTTTATGACTTTACATCAACTCTCTCTCTCGCGCTCTCTCTCTCTCTCTCTCTCTCTCTCTCTCTCTCTCTCTCTCTCTCTCTCTCTCTCTTCGTTTTGTTGGTTCCGACGCTTCGTGACCCCATGAACCAAATCATGCCACTTTTTCCTGTCTTGCACTTTCTCCTGTATACCTTCCAGGATGGAACACATTGCTTTTGTGATGCCATTGATCCATCTCATCCTCTTCTTCTAGTCCCTTCAATCTTCCCCAGCATTAATGTTTTTTCCAGCAAGGCATGCCTTCGCATTGTGTGTCCAAAGTAGGTCAGCTTTTGTTTTAACGTTAGACCTTCCAGGGAGAAACCTGTTGGTTCTCTTTGCAGTCCATGGAACTCTAAGAAGTTTCCTCCAACACTACAATTCGAAGGAGTCAATTCTTTGCCGTTCAGCGTTTCTAATGGTCCAGGTCTCTCATCCATACATCACAACTGGAAAGACCATAGCCCTCACAATATGGATCTTTGTTGCTAGTGTTATATCTCTGTACCTTATAACCCTGTCAAGGTTTGACATCGCCTGTCTACCGAGCAACAGGCGTCTCCGGATTTCATGGCTGCAGTCGCCATCAGCAGAGATCTGGGAACTGAGATAACTGAATGTGGTCACTACCTCCATGGTTTCTCCTGCTATATCCCATGAATTGGTAGGTGTAGTTGCCATAATTTTCGTTTTCTTCACAGTCAGCCTAAGACCGGCCTTTTCACTTTCGTCTTTCACCTTCAGCAAGTGTGTTCTCAATTCTGCTTCACTTTCTGCCAACAGGATCGTATCATCCATGTACCTGAGGTTGTTTACATTTATTCCAGCTATTTTAATTCCTGTTTCTCCTTCATCTAGCCTCGCATTTCTCATAACATGTTCTGCATACAGATTGAATAAGTACGGTGACAGTATGCAGCCTTGCCGGACCCCTTCTATAATCTTTATCCATTTCGTTGTTCCATACATAGTTCTCACCGCGGCTTCTTGGTCAAGGTATAAACTCCGTATCAGATGAATGAGATGATCTGGTACACCCATGTTTTTCAGTACGTTCCGTAATTTGTTGTGATCGACGCAGTCGAAGGCCTTGGCGTAGTCAATAAAGCAGAGGTACACATCTCTCTGGAATTCTCTTGCTTTTTCCATAATCCACCAAATGTTAGCAATTTGATCTCTAGTTTCTCTTCCTTTCCTAAATCCAGCTTGTTCTTCAGGTAGCTCTCAATCTAGATATTGACGAAGTCTATTTTGTAAGATTTTCAACATGACTTTGTTAGCATGTGAGATAAGTGCAATTGTTCGGTAATCTGAGCATTCTTTAGAACTTCTCTTCTTTGGAATGGGGATGAATACTGATCTTTTCCAGTCTTATGGCCACTGCTGCGTGATCCATATTTTTTGACATATTGAGTGCAGCACTTTTACTGCTTCCTTCCCAGTGACTTTAAACAATTCTGCTGGTATTTCATCATGTCCACTAGTTTTATCAGCCATATTTTCAAGGGCCCTCTGGATTTCTCTCTCCAAAATATCTGGCTCTAGTTCTAAGTTAACATTAACATCAGCAGTAGAAGCCCTGTCATTATGCAGTTCTTTCTTGTACAGGTCTTCTGCATATTCTGCCCATCTTTCCTTAACATCCTCTGCTTCACTCAGATGTTTCCCGTTTCTATCTTTTATCATTCCAATTTTTGCCTGGAATTTTCCTTTAATTTCTCTGATTTTCTTATAAAGATCTCTTGTCTTCCCCATTCCGTTACTATCTTCAACTTCCTTGCACTGTTCATTAAATAATATATTTTTATTTCTTCTAGCTAATTTCTGAAAATCTTTATTTAATTCAAACATAGCTGATCTATCTCCCTTGATTTTTGCTTTCCTTCATTCTTCTGCAACTTGCAGTGCCTCAATTGATAGCCATCTAGCCTTCTTGCTGTTCCTTTTCTTGGGAATGTGTTTCTCTGTGGCTTCCTTGACAGTATTAGCTACTTCTGTCCACATCTCTTGTGAGCTTTTGTCCTCCAGCTCTAATACATCAAATCTGTTTTGCACCTCTACAGTGTAGTCGGAGGGTATAGAGTTAAGGTCGTATCTGCAAGTTGGGATACTTCTTTGCTACATTCTGAAGTTTCAGCCGAAATGTTGCAATCAGGAGCTCATGATCTGATCCGCAGTCAGCCCCAGGTCTTGTTGTAGCTGACTGAATTGCGCTCTTCCACCTCTGATTACAAAGTATGTAATCAATTTGGATCCAGTGTTGGCCATCTGGCGAAGTCCAGGTATATAGGCGTCATTTTGGTAGTTGAAACAGTGTATTAGTAATTACCAATGAATTTTGTTGGCAGAATTCTAGGAGTCTCTGTCCTGATTCATTTGTTGTACCAAGACCATATTTCCCTGTTATACCTTCTACAGCTTGATTTCCCACTTTTGCATTCCAATCTCCAACTATGAAGACGATATCCTTTTTTGGTGTTGACAGTAGTAATTCTTGTAAATCTCCATAGAACTGGTCAATAATTTCCTTTTCAGCATCGGTTGTTGGCGCATAAATTTGAATTACTGTGATGTTGAGGGGCTGACCTTGAAGTCTGATGGACATCATTCTATCATTTTTATATTTGCATCCCATTACAGCTTTTCTCACTTTTTCACTAACTATGAAGGCTACTCCATTACTTCTGTTGTTATCGTGCCCAGAATAATACTCCATATGGCCATCCGAAGCAAATTCTCCCATGCCAGTCCACCTCACTTCACTTATTCCCAATATGTCGATGTTAATATTCTCCATTTCTCTTTTCACTATGTCTAGTTTTCCTTCATACATGCATCTTACATTCCATGCTCCTATGCGGTGCTTCTCTTTGCACCTTCTTACTCTTCGTGAAGTTCCTCTCGACCTGGTTCCCCCCCGGAGATCTGATCGGGGAACTTGAAACTCCGGAAAATTTTGAGCTGAGCGAAGCCATGGGGTTTTCTTGGGATAGTTCAGTGGTGGTTTCCCATTGCCTTCCACTGTCCTCCAACTCCTATCTGCTCACTGACTCAGTTTCCCACTGGGGTTGGTTACCCAACCTTCCGCTGTGTTGCTCGGCTTAGCAGGGGCACCACGTGTAGGTAGGAAGTTGGAGAATTGAGGTGACAGAGGCTGTGAGAACTCTCTTGCTGAGTTCTTGTAATCGCGCATCACCCCCATTTTATGCCAGAGTCTCATGGTGTCTGCACAAACCTCGCCCCCCCCCCCCCCCCCCCCCCCCCCCCCCCCCCCCCCGGTTATTTCCTAGTTGATTTACATCAACTAGTGTGTGAGATTTCTGCTCCATTGCAAAAGTGGACATTGTCCGTACACACTCACAGAGACTTACTCACTGACATTAAGCAAGAAAAACTAATAATAAAATAAATAAAAAAAATTACATAAGCTTCAGTAGGTTACAGAAGCAACACAAAAATTCATTTAAATGTAGCACAGAAGTAATTTAAAAATTTTCAACTTAATTTGGAATGTGCAACAGTCGTATTGCATATGATATTCCTTAAAGCAATTTTTATTTTTGTTAAAGCATAATGGTACTGTAGGCACCCCGGTGGTCCCAGTCGCCTACGTTGGACTGGAGGCCGAACGGTGACCTCTCCAGTTGTCAGGATGCTAGGAAATGACTGTGGACGCGTCAGAAACGCCAAAGAAACATTATTAATTCATAACACCTTTATTCCTGCCGAGTACAATGTGGCTTGGTGATATCAATGATCTTCCAGAGTCCTCGCTGACTCGTAGCGATGACACCAGCTCCGGGCCGCACAGTCTTGCTACCGCAGCTCCGTGTGCTGTGACGCAGCGAAGGAATGTCCTTACTTCAGCCACGCGTGGCTGGTGGCGCCCGCCCGGCTTGGCTGCGGACAGCAAGCTGCTACACATAGTAGGCTCCGGGTTGGAGTCCCGGTGCTGTCGGCACGAGAGGCGTTCTCATAGTGCGGAGGGTACTGTGTCCCACCCCGTCTTCTTCCCTGCTCCTCCTGGTGGCTCGTCCACGGTGGACGGGCGGAACAGGCTGCAGTACCCCAGTGTCGGCGGCTCAACCGGTTGTGACGGCGGATGCAGAGGGCCTAGGCCCCACACGATCTCGACGATGGCTCACTGATGTGGTCAGCATTGGCGGCGAACAAGTCTGCCGCGATGTCTGCTAATCTTGGGTTGATGATTGACAGCGGCAGCAGAGAGGACCAGAGCTGGTACTGTTCCCTCATGTCTGCTGCTGGATGGGCCGCCCTTACTGCAACATCTCCTTAATAAAGATTAACATGTCGATCACCGAGCTGAGCCAGTACACATCTAACTGAAAGTCTAACTGCGAGTGTCTTATTGCTATCAAAGCTGGCGTATTTAAAGGAAACACAAGTGACATCCTGACGTCATTCTTGTTTGTAATGAACGCATTCGTTCCACTTATACTGCTGATTCATCTGTCGTACTCACCCCTTAGGTGTTCTTGCGGCAGAGTTACATGTTGTTACGGCAGACTTACGCGAAGTTGTGAAATGCAGTACAGCTGACGCTATACCTCTGTCTTGCACTCTACGAAAGTCTCCATCTAACACAAACCCGCGTGCTAAGCAATTCTCTCTCGCCTGTTGTGTGTAACCAGGCCATTGCACCTGCGTGACGACACATTCTGATATATGCACAATCCTCTTAGTTCTTGGCTAACCTACTGCCTCTGGCTCTCGGCATAGGCAACGAAACTTTGACAATATTCCACGTTTCCAACTCTTTACTATTCCGCGACACTATAGTACTACACACTTTTCACAATAAACCCATGTAAATCCATTAAATCCAGGAAATTTACGTCGCTGCCTTATTTCCAAGTGAGGTGGAAAATGACACACTTAGTCCTGTCATAACACCTTTGTTGGCATATGAGCAGTTGGTCCTCTTCTTTGCTTGGATTTGTTGTTTCAATTCATTGTTTGGTCTCCCACATTTTGACGATGTGGTCCCAGCATGGCATAAACATTCAGCAACCTCCATGCAGAATTTGCTTATCTTTATGGTATTTTGATTCCCTTTACACTGCTATTAGTACAAAATCCATGATTTATTATGCCCATATCTAACAGACAGAATATTCTAAGGTACCACTTCTGATATAAGAATTTTATGTCTGCCCATAATACTGTCTAATAAATATACAGTCCCATATGTTTGTTGTACAACTTTATTTATTGAGGACATGACACTATTATTCTTGCTTTTGTTTTCCTGTCATACCTGCTAACTTTCCTTTCCAGCAAGAGTAGAAAGAAGCATAACAATTTATCATCTTTCTAAACAACATTGGAGACTTCAACTGCTTGAACAGTTGCCACATGTTCGATACACATACCTCTTTCCAGTTTTACTCAATTCTTCTTACCTTTGGAAGCTTGCAATCTGTCACTCGGTCTCTTCTCACCGTTCCTAAACAATAAATGCCCTGTTTATGTAAGTGAACTAGAAGTGATAATGATGTGTAGTAATTGTCACAATAAAGTTTACAGTTTACATTTCTTTGCAGTACTCAAGGCGAACAACAGTATTTGCACTTGCTCCTAAATCCTCCCTCCCCGGGGATCTTTTCTCAGGGCAGTTTTCATCACTAGTGAAAATTTCAAAATCATATGTGAACCCTGAGATTCTGCTAATAATGAATAGCTTGTATACATATTTATGTGGCTTATTTGACATATACTGTTTGAGATACCTCAACAGTTTTGTGAAACACATTTGCTAATCGACAGACGTGCATTCTTCAATAGGAACTGTTTGGAAACGAGACTTCAGTAGGTCAATTATATACCTCAACTTGAAAAGTCTATCATGGCCATTTTTCCCCTAGGAATAATGTTACTGTTGTCATTGAAATGATGATTTTGTCTGATGAGCTCAAACCTACCTACCGACTTTGTACTGCTAACCAATTTATTACCAATGACAGTATCCTAATAATCTCTTGTGTTGTGCATGTACAACTGATATTACAATACAGATGCCAATAAAATTACTCACGCCATCACAGGATATAGCTAGTGGTTTACTGGGATATTTCTGAACACTGTATCTTTGCGATACAAATCTGTCAATTGTAAACCTTTTCAAGTTCTTTGCAGGCCGCTAAATAGGAAGGAGGCTCTTCTTTTAAAGCACCATCAATTAAATTTGCAATGTAATGGCCACAAGTGTTTGTAGTTTCATAAATGTAAATCCAGATAATGCAGTCCTTGAGTTCATTGTGTATTTCTACCAGAACCTTTACGAAAATTGTCGGTATGTAATTTTTACACAATGTTGATTAATCTGGTATATCTTGATTTAAGCAATATTTGCTCTGGAAGCCTTTGAGGATAGGGTTTGTAAGTTTGTCAGGTAGGATATTGCTTGCAATGAATGCTTCACATCAATCCATGTTAAACAGATTTTTTGGTTACCTTTGGACAAATCCCTGTAACTGCCTGCAACTTGACTGTTGTCAGAAGTTGTTGTCGTGGTCCATTCTTCTGCATTCCTGTGATATGAAGACTTGTCTTGACATGCTGGGCTATTTGACACTTTTTTTTGCATGAAGTGTTTTTCTCGCAAACTTGACAATATAAAAAAAAAAATCTATCATGTGTAAATGTTCCAGGATGGTCAGCTATCCACGAAACGGTATTTGTTTTTTCGGGCGGTATGGCGCGCACACTTTACAAAATACACATCATAAACACGTTCAGCTGTGTACAAGTAAATAGAAAGCTAAACTGAAACCATGGACGTACGACTAAAAGCTTGCATAGTTTCATTTAAGTGTTGCCGATGCGTATGGTATGACAGCAGAGGGGATTAACTGGGGGTGTGGGCGCAGGAGCATTGACTCTGTCTGCCTGTTCCTGTTCCTCATCTGTAATGATTTTGCTAGGCAGTGACCTCTCGTTTAGCGATTGCACGCAGTTCTAGGTCAATCTGTGAGACATCGGAACTAGATCGAGCTAGAGACCGCAAGTCTAAATTTTTAAAATATTGTAAACATAGAGCGAAAATATGCATTGCCATTTGTTTTTAGTTAAAATATGCAATATTATTTATTTATTTATTTGTGTCAGAAGTACTAGGACACTGACTGTGCTGATTTACGTAAAAAAAATACATATTTGTATACATGAGTAATTCAAAGACATATGACTGTAATAAAATAGGGAAAAAAGAGTAAGAAATCAATATTTACGTAATACACACAGGAGTAAGAAATCAGTTTTTACATAATAAACACATTTACACTAGTTGTGTCCAGTATTTGGCAACATTGACTGCGTTGGTATAAGCCAAGGCCAGTTCCAGTCCTGTACAAGAGGATGGTCAGAGACGACATTTCAGGAGATAGGTTGTCGTTTGTTCATCTCCACACTCACACAGCGTGTGTCCGCCTTGTGCAATGCCCCATTTCTTCAAGTTGTCCTCGATTCTCGCAGTGCCGGAGTGCAGTCTGTTCAAGGACTTCCATATGCACCATCCTTCTTGGTGACCAGGTGCAGAGTTTCTTCAATTAAGTCTTGCTCTGGATGGACATGTCTTTTTTTTTCCCACAGTTCAACCCTGGCTATACTTTGGTCTCTGTCAATAGGAACAGGAGACTGTAGAAAGTTCTTCCTGGACTTCAGTCGAGGTGGCTGGTGTTCATGCAAGGGGTGGGCCAGGTTATTGCAGACCTTTTGCCTCTCGTTGCTAGCAGCTATCTCGCATGTAATATTGGGTGGGGCTATACCTGCAAGTGCATACAGCTTCTGTATTGGCGTTGGCTTCAGACAGCCCGTGATCAGCCTGCAGGTTTCATTCAGGGCAGTGTCCACTTTTATTGCATGTGCAGAATTGTACCACACTTGAGTAGCATATTCGGCAGCAGAGTGCCAGGGCAGTCGTTTTTACTGTCTGGGGGTGGGCACCCCATCCAGAACCAGTCACCTTGCGCAGCAGGGAATTTTGCAATGAAACCTTGGCTTTAAGGTAGGTGCAGTGTGCCTTGAAGGTCAGGGAGCGGTCCGGGGTAACACCGAGGTAAACTGGAGCACTTCAGTGTTCCAACTCCTTTCCATTCGAGTTCACATGCAGCTGTTGAGAAGCTTCTCTGTTCTACATGTTTTAGTTTTTGATGGGTTTGGCTTGAGATGGTTTTCCTCATAATATTCTGAGAGAATCTTCAGAGCAGCAGTGAGATTTTATTCTACTGTCTCAAAATTCTTACCCCGAGTTGCCACTGCCAGGTCGTCTGCATATAGGAAGCTTCTTATGTAGAGAGGAAGTGGTTGGTCATTGGTGTAGGTATTAAACAGTATTGGTGCTAAGACACTGCCTTGCGGGAGCCCAGTCTTTTGTATTCTCCATCTGCTCCACCTGCCGTGAAATTCTACTAAGAAACGTCGATTCTGCGACAGGGTGGCAATGATTTGCATAAGCCTGAAGTCCATTGTAAGATCATATATCTTCCTTCAGATGATTTGATGATGTACAGTGTCATAGGAGCTGAAAACCATCTTCTATGTGCTGTGTCAGGTTAAGGGTCTGTGTACAACAGTTCTTTCCTGGCCTAAATCCAGCTTGCTCTGGCGTGAGAAGAGGTTCGACCAGTAGTGTCATGCGGTTCAATAACAGTCTTTCGAAAACCATGTAAAGATGGCACAGAAGTGATATTGGCCTGAAGTTCTTTGGATCTATTGGCTGCTTTCCAGGTTTCAGAACAGCAACAACTTTAGTCTTCCTCCAGATTTTAGGGATTTGGCATCGTTCCAGGCAGTTATTGAAGAGCTGTAGAATCCATTGCTGGGTAAGGTTTCCAAAGTGATGGATCTGCTCCATACACATATCATCTAGTGCAGCTGCCTTGCCTGCCATGCTCTTTTTTTTTTTTTTTTTGTCTTCCAACTCTCTGATAGTGAATGGGTTGGACAAGTTAGATGTTTCTTGTTCGACATTTTTTTGAAGCTTAGATGGTCTTCTTGTCTTATTTGTTTTGCCATTTATCAAGAGTTGAGGAGCAATCTGGTTAAGTGTAATGTTGGAGTGCACGGGGCCTTTCGTGGGGTCATTGTTCAGAAATCTTATTAACTTCCAGGTGCCTCTGCTGGTTTTTTTTTTCCCCTAGTTCTTACATCAGCTTAACCCAGCAGTCTATCTTTATTTTACTCATCAATTTACCTTTAATTAGCACAATAAGCCTGTCAAACAGCTTGTGCTTCACAAAAGATGTCAATACAAAAATAGCTTTGTCTAAATGTTTGACACATTTACTATCTCTCTCTCTCTCTCTCTCTCTCTCTCTCTCTCTCTCTCTCTCTCTCTCTATATATATATATATATATATATATATATATATATATATATATATAGGGCGTTTCAAAAAGAAAGAGCAGATTTCAAACATTTATTTCTCAAAAACTACAAATGATAGAAACACAATTCCAACGGTCCTTCACTCAATATGAGTACCAAATGTTACACAACAAATATCAAAACTGTACCTCAATATGAGCACCATTTGTTACACGACAAATATCAAACCGGTATCTCATTTCTTGCCACACACGACGCAACTGGTCTTTAGTTACCGAATTCACGGCCGCAACAATTCGATGTCGTACCTCTTGAAGAGTAGCGGGCATAGGTGGGACATAAACACAGTCCTTTATGTACCCCCACAAATAAAAATCGCAGGGAGTAAGGTCTGGTGACCTGGGAGGCCACAGACGATGACATTGATCTTGTGCTCCTGCTCTTCCAATCCACCGTCCTGGAATGGTGTTATTTAGGTACCGTCGTACAGGTTCAGAGAAGTGTGGTGGGGCGCCATCTTGCATGAAGATGAAGTGATTTGAATCTTCCTGAAGTTGAGGAAATAGCCAGTTTTCTAACATGTCCAGGTAAATGGTTCCTGTGATAGTTTTCTCCATGAAAAAGAAAGGTCCATAAACTTTGTTTACCGAAATTGCACAAAAGACGTTAACCTTTGGTGAGTCTCTTTCATGTTGAATAACGTCCCTCGGAGTTTCACTCGCCCAAATTCGTACGTTATGCCGATTAACTTTACCAGAAATGTGAAACGTTGATTCATCTGAAAAAATTAATCGTTCGGCAAAATTGTCCTCTTCCATGTCCTGTAGAATTGCAGTTGAAAATTCGAACCTTTTGTTGTGGTCGTCAGGACGCAATGCTTGCAATAACTGCAGTTTGTACGGCTTCATGTGCAGACGGTTACTCAGAACGCGCCATACCGTTGTTTTAGACATGTTTAGTTCGTGACTTGCCCGTGCCGTGGATTTTCTAGGGCTCCTTTCGTAAGCTGCACGGACACGCTCGACATTTTCATCCGATGTGCGTGGACGACCCGTGCTTTTTCGCTTGCAGATGCAACCATCTTCTACGAATCTGTGATGCCACTCATAAATTTGCTTATGACGAGGCGGCTGTTTGTTGAATTGACGGCGGAATGCACGTTGCACACCAACAATGGAGTCTAACTTTGCAAATTGCAGCACACAAAATGATCGTTCCTGTGGTGTCGTCGCCATTTTCCTACAAACAAACGCCAGCGCCACTGCGGATTTGCATGGAACTTCTGCGCGGACCATTGAAAAACTTTGAACCTTTCTCTGACAAGAAACGTTTGAATTGTGTTTCTATCATTTGTAGTTTTTGAGAAATAAATGTTTGAAATCTGCTCTTTCTTTTTGAAACGCCTTGTATATATATATATATATATATATATATATATATATATATATATATGGTATTGATTCCAGCTTTCAATCTATGGCAATATGCCCAACAATTTGCATTCCCAACATAGTTGTCTCGAAGTATGTGGCAAATTGAACTGTATCACGATCACATTCCAATCTCTCTAGCACAATGTGTAACATCTCATCAAATGAATCTACATCCTGCTCGTGCATCAAAGTTCTGATTTGCTTGTATACTTCACCATGTTTTTCTACCCCTTGAATCTTACATTTGATATTCTTCCTCCAACATCTATCAACATGCTATGTACAATAAAGTTGCATTGATGGAGCTGCCATGTCATCATTCCATGCAATAAAGAAAGATTCAGCCAAATCTGACATAAAAACATATGGCGAAATTGGTCCAACCTGCCTCTTTATATGCTGGAAAAATATTGACAGCATCTGGGAGTCATTCCTGTCAGATATTAGAAACGCGCATGGAAACCTTTATCTCAGATCGTCTAGCACTAGTTGAGTTATAAGCTCAAAATTATATCTACTGAGAGTATGTGTCCTTTCAACACAAACACAGTTGTTCCCATATTTCTTTAATATCTCGCCTTTAGCATTGTTCATAATTATCAATGCAAAATCAGAGCACTGTAATTGTGGGTATGAATCAAGAACCACATCTTGTGGTTTATATAAAAGCACAATAGGACTTTATTTATTATTTATTTATTTATTTATATACTTGTTCCATAGATCTGTACATGTGAGCAAGTCACTCAGATGTGGAACGTGTCAATGTACATAATAAAATACATAGAATAAAGACATTGTTATAGTATTAATAACAGTGCACATTAGCTTAGAAACTAGTCAACATAAATGTGAAGATAGCAGTTTCATGTTTAGGGCATTATTGCATCTATTTTAACCTTGAACAGTAATCAAAACTTCCCACTTTGGGTTTAAAAGTGACCCAGAAATGGAAATGAGAAAAACAGGAATTTTTACATTAGGGCATTATTACATTAGTTTAACAGTAAACAGTGTCAAAAAATTTAAAAACATCTTTCCAATCTGGGTTTTACTTATTTCTCTGAAAGAATTCCTCTAGTGAATAAAGTGAGGTCTCAAGTAAATAATTTTTCAGTCTACGTTTAAATACTGATGTACTACTCCTTATACTTTTGATGCTGTTGGGTAGGGAATTGAAAATTTTTGTTCCAGCGTACTTTACCCCTTTCTGAATAAGTGTCAAGTTCTTTAACTCACAGTGGAAATCCTCTTTTCTTCTGGTGTTATGTTCATGATGTAGGCAATTCGTTTCATACAGAGTGGGGTTATTTATTATGAAGCACATCAGTGAATATATGTACTGAGATGTTGCTGTCAGTATTTAAAGTCGTTTAAAAAGATTTCGACATGAGGTTCGTGGGGGTACACCACAAATGATTCTTATTGCTCTTTTTTTGTGCTGTGAGGATTTTCTTTGCGGCAGGTGTATTGCCCCAGAAGATGATGCCATAACACATGACTAAATGAAAATAGCCAAAGTATGCTGACTTTGAGATGGTAATGTCATTGAAGCGTGACAAAATTCGTAAAGCAAATGTTGCCGACGTCAGCTGTTTTAGTGTTTGTAGAACGTGATGTTCCCAGTTCAGCCTACTGTCCACGTATACGCCTAGGAATTTTGATAAGTACACTTGCTTTATCATCTGATCATTCTGTGTGATAACTATTTCTTTTGGGTTTTTTGTGGGTTGTCTGGAACTGGATAAAATTGGTTTTTTTCAGGTTTATTGAAAGGGAGTTAATACTAAACCAACCCAGAACTTCTTTAAGGATATCATTGACCTCGGATTCTAAATCAGTAGTTGACACATTATCCACCACAATGCTCGTATCATCAGCGAACATTGTAAATTTACACTGCTTATTGATGGATAAAGGCAGGTCATTAACATATATGAGGAACAGTAAGGGCCCAAGCACTGATCCCTGTGGCACTCCATGCTGCACAATTCCCCACTCAGAGTCCACTATCTATTGTGATACACTATCTGAAACATCTAGAATAATCTTCTGCTTCCTATTTTCGAGGTACGATTTTAACCAGTTCCCTACAGGTCCTGTAATTCCATAATGACAGGCCTTCTTGAAGAGTATCTGGTGATCTACACAGTCAAACGCCTTTGATAGGTCGCATAAGACACCAATTGGCAGCCTCTTGCTGTTTATAGACTCTAGAACATCATTTGTGAATGAGAAAATTGCGTTATCTATTGAAACTCCCTTTTGAAAACCAAACTGCTGACTGTTAATGATGTTCAGGTCACCAAGGTGTGCCACAATCCTGTTGAACAGAGCTTTTTCTAGGACTTTTGAAAATGTTGTTAATAGAGAGATAGGGTGATAGTTTGACACATTTGTAGCGTCCCCTGCTTTGTACAGGGGCCTGACAACAGAGTATTTTATTCTGTCTGGAAACACTCCTTGTTGCATGGATGTGTTGCAGATGAGACAAAACTTTGGTCACTTCACTACAGCAAGCCTTCAACAGCTTGCTTGAAATATTGTCGATACCAGCAGAATGTTTATTTTTTAAGGACTGTATGATTTTTTTTTATTTCATTGGCAGTAATGGGAAGCACGCTTATTTGACTGAAAGGTTCTGGAAAATTATTTTTCATTATACAAGCAGCTTTATCTACAGAACCATGGCAACCTATCTATGTTGGGACAGTTAAAAAATGTTGGTTAAAGATTTCAGCAATTTCCTCACTATTAGTTATCTCTGAGTTGTCAACAGTTAAAACAATATTTTTGTCTTTGGTGTAGTTTACAGTCCCTGTTTCTCTCTTTATCACATTCCAGATTGTTTTAATTTTATTTTCAGAATTAGTGATTTCAGATGCTATACACATACTTTTAGAGTTTTTAATTACTTTGGCAAGAATTTTACAGTAGAGTTTATAATGTTTTAGCTGAGCAGGGTTGTCAGAAGTCTTTGATGCTATGTAGAGTTGTCTTTTTCTCTGACAGGAAGCTATGATGCCCTTAGTGAGCCATGGTTTTTTTGCAGACCTAGCAGGTTGGACTCTGTATGACTTTTTTGGAAATACACTTTCAAAGGTACCTGCTATCTCATTTGTGAATAAATTGTATTTTGAATTAGCAGTTTCTGCTAGATAAACAGGTGTCCAGTCAGTATGCTGAAGACATGATCTGAACGTTTGAATAGCTTCCTCACTTATTTTCCTTACTGTTTTCCATCTAAGTGAGGTGTCACTCAGAGGAATTCCCAAGCTGTTGAAAGTAACTCGTTGTCCGTCATGGTCAGACAGACCATTTATAACCATTTCAATATTAATATGGTTGACTTTACTCTGATCAACAAAAACGTTATCAATGAGAGTACTGGAAGAGGTTGTGGTTCTGGTGGGCGAGCTAACCATGGGAACAAGGTTGTACGTGCACATGAGATTTTCAAACTCCACCTTGCAGGGAGAATTAACCAAGAAATCTATGTTAAAATCCCCAACAACTACCATGCCCCTATTTTTTCTACTTAAGTACAACAAAAGAGTATCTAATTGTTTAACAAACACTTTAAAATTACCAGATGGTGCCCTGTAAACTTCCACAACTGTTAATCTGGAGACAGTGTCTGGCACCTCTATAGCACATACTTCAAAATGTAGCTCAAAGCAGAATCTTTGTACATCTATTGCCGTGAACAAGACATTGTTTTTTACATATACAGCTACTCCTCCTTTGTCCATATAGTTCCTGCAATAAGACGTTGCCAAAACATAGTTGGGAATAGGGACCACTTCAATACCAGCAGTGATGTGGTGTTCTGTTAGACACAGAATGTGGGCACTGTTTATACCTTTTGTGTCTTCTATATTTGCTGTGAACTGATCCAGCTTGCAGTATAGGCCTCTTATGTTCTGATGAAACACTGTTAACTTTTGTTTGTCTTTAATTGTATTGCTGTTTGAGTGAACTTTCGTTTGTGTATTAATTTCTTGTTGCAGATTTTTGTTACTGGACCAAATCCTGCTAGAGTTGGCCCAGCTCACTAGTTTCCCTTGTTAGTTAGGGCTATGACTGGTCTGCTTTCATGATTGTTATTGTTTAGGCCTATTATTTCATGAAAAGCTTTTCCAATGTGTGCTGCTAGTTTATTTTTGCCAAACTGATTTAGATGTAGTCCATGCTTTATGAAGCAGTGTCTCTCATACCTGTCTGTATCCAGTAGTGTCACATTCGTAAGCTTAGTGCAAAAGTGTTTCAGTTTACTATTCGTTAGGCGAATTTCTCTGTTCACACAAGACCAGTCTGCCAGGTCATATCTCGTGGGCACAGTTGTTAGTATTGTGTTTGTATGCTGTAATAACTGCAGCAATACGAGTAGCTTTTTAATGAAAGTGCTGGCCTCGTTGCAATAAACATTGTTTGCTCCTGCGATTATCGCAACACAGTCTTTTTCCGTGAATTTAGCACATTCTGTGTGTGTGTCTTCTACCACATTCACAAATTTTGCTCCTGGTTTAACAATTGCTGATATACACGAACCATCTTGAGCAGAGTTCGACATGCATGTCGAAATATTGCGAGCATGACTGTCTCCAAATATTTTTACGTTATTTTTCCGTTGTGTTTGTTTACGTACGCGATCGGAACTTTTTCTTACGCATCCACACGTGTTTTGTGCACACGTGTTGCCGTCTACTACAATTTTAGATGCACTGTTTTTGTTATTTGAATTATCACTGTTTATCAAGCACTGAACTTTGTCCACTGTTGAGGCTTCTTTATTTACTTGTGGGTTTCCTTTCTTGTATATAAATGTGGTGTCGTCGATGGTTACGTTTTCACGACGTACATAACACCGATCTACACACACTGTCGAAGCACTACTGTTTTGTAGAGCTGTATATCGGTCTTTGAGGACAGCGTATTTCACTTCTAGCACTTCAATATCGGTTTGTAGCATTCTGATTATTTCGTCCTTATTTTTGATAATGTTTGAAAATTTACTGTCTCAACCATTTACTTCGTTTACTCATGCTTCTCTATTTGAATCATTATGGTGTCTTATTGACTTGAAGGACAAATTGTAAGATCAATCTATATTATGTATATCCTGTCTCGTAATCAAATGTATCCTTTCCAAGTTCGAATCTACAACTGTATCTCAAATTTTGCCTAATATGAGAGAATGGTATGTCACTTGCTATATCTGCAGCAATACTTTCCCTTTCTCTTTTTGTTAGTTGCAGATGACATAACTGGGATTTGTGGACAACATGGGTTGAAACGTATTTCACACAGCAGGTTCCATCCTTTTTCATATCTACTCTCATCTTAGCATGCAGAGTGCATCAATCTTACTACTACCTTGCAATTTAAGACATCGCACATTTTTTCCTATAGACACAAACTTACCAGAACGGTGACAAATATAAGAAACAGCTCCTGAATCAACCTTAGCATGGGAACGACGACATTTGACAACCTTAAGAACGTTGCCTGCTCAGTTTCCTCCTTCCCCTTCTGAAATTCATCAACAGTGCTAAAATGTAATATTTCACATCTACTTCACGTGCCGACTGTCAATGTTCAAAGAGGCACTTTTCAGAAGTATTTCTTTCATTGCACAGGGCGCACACAATTTTTTCTGCTCTATTTGCAGTCCATGAACCTCTAACAAGTATCTATTCAAATTACCTTTTGTAGGATAGATCTTATCGCACACATGACACTGAAAAATCATGTTGGACACACAGAAAATTTCACTGCTTACACACACACACACACACACACACACACACACACACACACACACACACACACACACACACACAGCACAGCACAGCACAGCACAAAGTAACAGTAAGGCCAAAATACACTCATTCCATTAACTACGTATTTGCTGACAAAACTGCATGTGTAAACTTTCCAAAGATAAAAATGTCTACACCACAGCTCCTTTGAAACGAACCAATCCTATTGGATATCGCTACCCTGAAATGCTATTGGTTATTTTCGTTTTGAGCCAAGCTCTCCCTAAAGGTTTCTGTAAAGCTGTTGTCCCGCATTATTACTCACAAGGGAACCTCCCCATCGCACCCCCCTCAGATTTAGTTTTAAGTTTTTGCAGGTTTTCAGAAATTACTGCAACCAGTCGCCTTTTATGTAGATGTATTTTATTTAACCATGACCGGTTTCGAGCTGCCTAGCAACTCATCATCAGATGGTGTATACATTTAGTGCTTTTTTGTACCCATTGTGTGGGTGGTTGAGTATCTGTGGCTAGACAGAAACGAGAACAAATAATCGCTACATGTGGTACAATAACACGAAATATTTACAGCATAATTTATGTTTAACGTATAAGAGCAAATAATCACTACATGTGGTACAGTTACATGAAATATTTACAGTTTAATTTACGTTTTGAGGTGTTACTTACAAATAAATCTTTTTGCAGGTATATATATCTCTTTTAGGACGTATTTTTGAAACCATTGTGTCTTGTTTTTCACAATTTCACAAGTTAAAACTTTCATTAGATGTATATTACTTTTATGAGGCACTGTTGGAAACATATATCTCGTTTTTCGTAAACATCGCTGAACACACTTAGCCACAGATACGAATACAGGATTTACACATTATAAACAAGCCAAAGATTGCAATATAACTACAGTATCAAAGATTTCAAGTTGACCAGAGGCATTATTAGTCATCACACACACTGACAAGAGATTTGTCTTTATTACATAGAAAATAAATGTAAATTAGCTTAAACTAGTAAAATGTTTATTTATAAATTAGCTGTGCAATTTAACAGGTATATAAAACTAAATTTTATACATTATATTTCAGTTACATTTAAGATTATTGGTATTGAGAGTATTATGACAGCTAATTTCTTGCTCCTTCCATTGGCTGATCTTGGCATCTGATGTCTGGGATGAGAGGTTGATGGTTAACTTGAAATAATAAGTAATGTTGTATAGGAAAAAGGAGAGGGGGGGGGGGTTGAGAGGGTGATGTGGAGAGAGAAGAGAGCTGAAGGGGGGTTAAATAAAATACATCTACATAAAAGGCGACTGGTTGCAGTAATTTCTGAAAACCTGTTCACACCACAGTCGCAGCGCTCCACATCCACAATGGATAAAAGTCTTAGTTTTAAGTTGGCACAGTGGATAGGCCTTTAAAAACTGAGCACAGATCAATCGAGAAAACAGGAAGAAGTTGTGTGGAACTATAAAAAAAATAAGCAAAATATACAAACTGAGTAGTCCATGCGCAAGATAGGCAACATCAAGGATATTCTAAGGTCAAGAGCGCCGTGGTCTCGTGGTTAGCGTGAGCAGCTGTGGAGTAAGAAGTCCATGGTTCAAGTCTTCCCTTGCGTGAAAAGTTTACTTTTTTTATTTTCGCAAAGTTATGATCTGTCCGTTCGTTTATTGACATTTCTGTTCATTGTAATAAGTTTAGTGTCTGTGTTTTGCGACCGCACCGCAAAACCGTGCGATTAGTAGATGAAAGGACGTGCCTCTCCAAATGGAACCGAAAACATTTGATCGCGAGGTCATAGGTCAACCGATTCCTCCACAGGAAAACACGTTTGATATATTCTATACGACGCTGGTGACGGCATGTGCGTCGCATGACAGGAATATGTTGTCGACCCACCTAACTTTTACACTTGGCGAATGGGTAAAAAGATTCTTCTACCTTGCCCGATTTAGGTTTTCTTGTGGATGTGATAATCACTCCCAAAAAAGTGATTAAAACATAAGAGTTTGTCACATAAACTGCAACAAATGAATGCAACAGTTTCACAGTCGCACAGTTTTCCCTGTGCTCTGTCAAAACATATGTTTTTAATTTTTTCAAATTTTTCCGTGTGTAGACCGTCAAATCCTGCATATGACCAAGCAAAGCTGAACATGTCCTGCAATTTTGGAGAGCGAAATTGATTATGTGTGAGTGCCTGAACTTTGATAATTGTCTGAAAATATAATTTTTTTCACTCGAGGGATGATTTGAACCATGGACCTCCAGTTCCGCAGCTGCTGACGCTAACCACGGGACCACGGAGCTCCTCAGTTCATATTGTCCTTGTTGTTGCCTATCTTGCACATGGACTACTCAGTTTGTATATTTTGCTTTTTTTTCATAGTTCCATACAACTTTTTCCTATTTTCTCGATTGATCTGTGTTCAGTTTTTCAAGACCTATCCACTGTGCCGACTTATAACTAAATCTGAGGGGGGTGCGATGGGGAGGTTCCCTTGTCAGTCTAACTCAGTCCATGTGCGTGTAACACAGCGTAAAACGTATCCTTGTGATCATACTTGACTGTGCTTGGACACAGCTTGGCTTCAGCTCCACGAGAAACGAAATCCAATGAGATTCGAGCAAATGTGGAGGAATATATGGTATACTGTTTACAACAGGTTTATTCTTATGATGAACAGAGTATAATGGCAAAGTTCACCATACACGAAAAGTGTTTGCTCCAAAAGTGAGGTTAAATTGACGAGCTTTGTTGATACGTATACGGTTTGTTTGATCCATCCTTAGTGAATTTAACAGACGAGTTTGCTCCATCTTGAGGCCTTTAACAAACTTTTGAAAGTTTCATTGTCTATTCGAAGGATGTTGATGTAATCATCGGGTTTTGAGAGTAATATTTCTTTTAGCAGATTATCATGGGTAAATATCTCATTTTCAGCTGTTACATTATTTATTATTACATTATAAATGTATGTAAAGTATATAAAACCATAAAAATGAATTTCTTATATCATAAATGTATATAAAGTATATAAAAAATAAAAATTAATTATGTCAGTTAGAATTTTCTTTTTACATTATTTCTTATTACATCATATTTCATTTAGGTCCAGATCATTGGGGCATTTTTTTTTTAGTAAGACACTGCTTGACGCACTGTTTTGATTTCATCTGGTAATGAATTGTGGAAGGCAGCTCCATGCATAGAAGAACTTTTTGCTGTTAGAGTTAATCTTCTGGTAACAATGTGAAAGTCTTTTTTATGCCTTGCTTCATAGTGGTGGATTTCCATATTTCTTTTTGTGATCTTAGTGTCTTTTTTCACTAGCATTATGGTTTCTAGTATATACATGGCATAAACTGTAAGAATATTGTGTCTAGTGAACAGTGTTTTACAAGAGCTTCTTTGTTTTACGTTTGTTACAATCCTTAAGGATCGCTTTTGCAGTATGGAAGACTCTTTTCATATTTGTTTGGCATGGGCTGTCCCACAGTACTATCCCATATGACAAGAAAGGGTATACTAACCCTTAAAGTTTCCGAATTGAGATACGGTGATAATCTTCATAGTACATATAGACTGGATGTAATTTTTTTTTTTATATGCAGACATGGTCAACTTGCTGCTTCCATGAGAGAGTGTCGTCTATGTGTAGTCCAAAGAATTTACAATCTGAACAGCTATTTGACAGTGTTTCCTTAGTCTCGGTGTTTTGCCTGTTTATACCACAGGGTTTAAAATGAATGATATTTGGTTTTTCCATGTTTACTTTCAAGTTGTCTTTTTCGAAGTGTGCTCTTGCCTTCTCAATAAAGCTACGAATTTCTTCGACTAGGACGGTCTCACTGTCTGCACAAGAGACACCAGATGTATCATCGGCATACATAGTTACTGTCTAGAGAACTTGTGAAATAATTTACGTAACATATGAGTAGGACGGGACCTAAAGTGGAGCCCTGGGGAACCCCAAAATGTATTTTTCTTAAACTTGAGGTTTTCCACTCTAGAATTTCTCCGTTGTAGTATAGCGTTTCGGTGCACTGTTGCCTGCCTTTTAAATATGTTTCAAGCAGTTGCACGAGTTTTCCATCGACACCACTCTTTGCAATTTTTGACAAGAGTACATCATGATGTACTCTGTCAAGAGCTTTTGAGATGTCCAAGAATACTCCTGCCATTTGATACTTTTCATTTATGTTTTCAAGTACGTGGTGAGTAAATTGTACAGCTGCTGACATGGTACTTTGACCCTTCCGGAAACCATGTTGGAAATCCCCTAGTATTTCAGCATAATTGTAGTGTTCCAGGATTCTTTTAGTATTATTTTTTCTATCAGTTTGTTGAATGTTGGAATAAGGGCTATGGGCCTGTGTAGTTCTGTACATGCTTTCTTTCCCCTTTTTTGTGTAATGGTTTAACTACAGCCAGTTTCAACCTGTCCGGGAACACACCTTCTTAGAGTGTACAGTTTATAAGATGAAGTAGTGGTTTCAACAGTTCATGTTTGCATTTCTTCATTGGATATGGAGAAATTTCATCTATTCCTGCTGATTTTTTGTTTTTGAGGCTACCAATGTGCTGCAAAATATCATAAGCTCTTACTGCAGTTCTGTTTGTCACTTGTCATGAATATGTGCTGTTTATCCTGTTTCATACATTCATCATTTTCGACAATGTCTATGAAGTAATTATTGAAAACTGTGTGCCCGACCGAGACTCGAACTCGGGACCTTTGCCTTTTGCGGGTAAGTCCTCTAGAGCACTTGCTCGCGAAAGGCAAAGGTCCCGAGTTCGAGTCTCGGTCGGGCACACAGTTTTAATCTGCCAGGAAGTTTCATATCAGCACACAGTCCGCTGAAGAGTGAAAATCTCATTCTGGGAATTATTGAAAATATTGCTGCCCAGAAAGGAATCGGAAATGACATTATTGTTCGCGGTTAATTCTACATTATTAATTTTGGTGTCTGTTTCCTTATTTCTTATTTTATTTACAAGTGACCAGCAAGGCTTTGAGACATTATCTGAGTTTTGTATCTCTTGGCTGATTTTTTTCTGCTTTTAATTTTCTGACTTCTTTGCGGTACTTGTATTTGTACTGCTTGTGGGTTTCTTTGTGTACCTCTGAGTCGGTTAGTCTGTGTAAGCGATACATGTTTTCCATTTTTTCTTTTATCTTTTGTTTTACAGTCTAATGGTACAGGTTTTGATGTTAAAGGTTGGTTTTTGTTGATATTTACTTTTGTTATTGGCATGGTTCTATTTAGGTGCCCAGTCAGGATTTCTACAAATTCGTTCCATTTATTGCTTACCCCATTGGTAGTAATAACTGATTCCCATGATTCCTGATTTAAACAAAGTCTTAGCTTGGCAATATTGTTTGCAGATAGTATTCGCTTGTGCTCATACATTTTTCTTGGTTTGATCTTGGTATTACATTTTAGTACTAGTGTTTGGCCAAAATGATCTGAAAGGTGACCCTTTATGATGTCTGCTGAGATGATAAGGCCATAATTTGTAATGATATGATCAACTGATGTGGGTGTGTTAGACATTCTAGTGGGTACTAGTCCAAGAATGTCTTTAGCCCCATAGGAGAGGATACAATCTGCAAAACGCTTGCTTTCCTGGTTGTCGAGTAAGGTGTTTATGTTCAGATCTCCAAGTATGATAACATTTACATTTCTGCAACCTGGCATTGATTTACTTAGAACTCCATCAAATGATTCCAGGAAAGCATCAAAGTTAACACTCGGGGATCTATATATACCTATAACAATGAATGAATGAAACAGTACAAAATGTGAGTTTAAGAGCTGTAATTTCAAAATCTTTGTCAGCATTGAATTTTTTTGTCCATAATACTTTTTCTGTGGCTGTTATTAACTTACATTTTCTCACGTAAATGGCAACACCACTGCCTTTATTTTGTGTTCTATAGTAGAATGTTGCTAGGTTATAGTCTTCTAATTTGAAATGGTGAATGTTGTCTACTGGTTTTTGGTGTTCTGTGACTATTACTACATGTAGAGTGATGAATGATTCTAATGCATCTATTTTGTTTCTTAAACCCTGAACATTATAATGCAGGAACCATAAATTGCACTCGTTTGAACTGAGGTCTGGTTGAGGCATATATGTGGATCACGCACACTTGTATCTGGTGGAAAGTTTTATTGCCCCCAAAAACGTCACTTTTGTCCTGTTGATGTATTGTACCACTGACCTGGTATTTCGTGGTTGATTCATCCGTGAATTTGTAATTTTTGTCCTCGAGAGGGATAGCCACTGTAGCATAACACTCGACATTCACTTTGTTGTTTACTATTTCTTCAATGTGTGGAATCTTCTTCGTATGCTGCTTATGCCCACAAATGTTAAGTTTTCGAATCTCGATCGTATATTTTTATTTCCTTATTTGCTCGCCGCACTTCTTCATTTACACATGACCTATTTGGTAAGTCGTGTCAATGTGGAACCGAGAAGATGATAACCAGGCACGGCTCGTGGTTTCTATACTGGGGAAGGCTGCGGCATTTATCGATCGGAGCCAACATAGACCTCGGGTTATGCTACAGATTAGTGTACCATAAACAACTAAGAATTCAGCGGGTGGGGGGTGGGCAGATCACTCTCTAACCATAATTTTACGTACTGTATATTCAATAATCAGGTATTAAATATCATTAGAAGCTAACTTCGAGTTAAAATCTTTGGTTAGTGTTTTTATATGTCGTCATTACATTTTCTGACACTTTGCAGCAAATCATATGAAAAGGCACGTTTTGGAGAGATCTTTAATGCGATGAATGTTAACTTTGCGGCTGCTTAATATTTTTGGCGTTTTCAGTTCTAAACTTAAGGTGTTTATTGTGGCTTACCTCCAAAGCTCGAAGTTTACGAGTTCACATGACGATACTGTGATGTTTTGGTGACGTCACAGGTCTTGTGCTGTGATTGGGTGGCATGAGCAATCCATGCAACTGCCATATTAATTCACATGTTTGAGAAGCGAACAGTTCGTATTTATTGTGTATTATGAAAATATGCATTTATGTGAAATAGCGCACTAAAGATCTCTCCAAAATACGTCATTTTTAGTATGCTTTGTTGTGCTAAAGTACACAAAATGTGACCATTTCATTGAAATTTGGTCGATTCAGTAATTCTTTTTCTAGGGAACACATTGCAAGCACACAAAGTCTGTCCTCATTCATAGTGTTGCGCATGAATGTTTTCACTCACTTTAACGTAGAGAAGCAGCGTTCTGCCTCTCCAGTCGTCATACGGAAGGTTGCTATTATTTGCAGAACTTTACGCTTTCAGGAAAAGCTTTAGCCAGATTGTTATAATAAAGTAAGTTCAACAAGGTCAAAGCACCTGATGCCTTCATAAAATCTTTTCGGCTGTACAACACGTTCAGCTCATGATGTAGATCTGAAGACTGTAAATTGAACAAATTAACAGCTATTTTGAGCTCTTTTTCCAGAAAAATAGTTTGATGTTTTGCAAACAACGATGGATCAAACAGCTGTGCAATCGATAAGTGATCATTGAAACTGAATCGTTTTCTGATCTGAGTTGTGATGAGGTCGCAAATGTTTCATGCACACACTATTCTTGATTCTGTGAAACGTCCCCGTTTTGCAGTTGGTTCTACCTGTTCCTAGTGATCGTCAGTTTCAAGTGTGGCCCTAATTTGCTGGACAGAATCTGCAAAGTGCGATACATATTCAACAATTTTCACTGCATCAATATTCCTCTGCTGCAGTTGATTAAAGAGAATGTCACAATGAGGCATGACTGTATTAAAAAAATTTAACCAGAAGAGGAAATCTTCGTCTTGCAGGAAACCTTTCAGTCGTGTGGCCTTGTTTATTGTCTTGTAATCACTGGCATCATCATCAATAATTCTTTCTAGGCACTCAACAATTTCCTTTTGGTATTTGTACACACTGGTTATGCTCTGTGATTTAAAATTCCACCTGATGGACTGAGCACAGGTAGGAATACACTTCTTCACTAATTCGTCAAGAATGGCTGTATGGCTAGAAGACCGGGAGAAAAGGTGGAAATTCCTTCCAAGTTGCTAAGGAAGATCTGCACTTGTTTATTGCCTGTCACACAATGTTCAACAATTAAATTTAACTGATGGACAGAACAGCGAATAAAGTGAGCATTCCTGTACATTTATCTAATTCTAGTTTGAACTCTACTTTTATGGCCACTCATAACAGGAGCACCATCATAACACTGAGCTATCAGTTTTTCAGGTGTTTCATATACATTCATTTTCTCTAGCTCGCAGAGAACAGCTGCAGTTACATCATCTGCACTGTGACTTTTTGGGCGTACAAAGGAAATAAATCTTTGATTTATTTGCCCCAGTAGCTCATAGCGAATTATTAGGACCAATTGTGACAAATTTGCAGTCAGTAGTTTCATCAACTTCTATTGCGAGAAAGTTTGCCTTTGACAGTTCACTCCTGATGAGATTGAAGCATACCTCATAAATTGATTCCTGGAGTTCATTTTGAATTGTCTTTGATAGGCCTAAGAAAACACGGTTTTCTGATTTCGCAATGTGCTGCTTCAAGACGCAGTCCAGTTCTGCCATAAGACTGACTAATCCTTGAAAAATTCCTGGGTTTTTGGAATCTTCTGTTGGGTCGTGGCCCCTTAATGCAAGCTCGAATTTGCCGCAAAATTTAATACAGTCAATCAGTTCATCCAGAATATACCGATTTTTTGATACATTTTCATTATATATCTTCATATTATGGCGGTAAGTACTACTACTCTTCTTTGAAAAAATTTTTCTATAATTTTTGAGAATACAGATAGTAGAGCAATGGGCTTGTAGTCAGCCACTTCATCCTTTTAACTTTTTTGAATAGTGGTTTGAGCTTAGCTGTTTTTAGGCATGATGGGAAAATTCTGGTTTGAAAGGAACTGTTATAAAGGTGAGCTAATGGTTCAGTAATTAGATCTCCACATTTTTTAATAAGGCTGTCTGGGATGCCATCTATTCCAGTGGAATGATTCACTTTTAAAGTTCTGATAACTGACAGGACTTCTTTCTGGATTGTTGGAAAGAGAAACAGTGAAGTGGGATTTATGTTGATATTTACAAATGATACTGAGCAGTTTGTATTGCAAGATTTGATTTGAGCAATTAATTGCTCACTTATATTGCCAAAATAAGTATTGAACACATTTGATATTTCTCTAGGATCATTAATTTATTTGCCGTTACAATTCAATTTAATGTTGGAATTTTGAGGAGAAACATTGTCAGCTTGCTGTTTCACTATACTCCATACAGCTTGCATTTTGTTAGTGGAGTTATTTATATAGCAGTCATTTTTCATTACTTTAGCTTCTTTGAACACACACACACAAACACACACACACACACACACACACACACACACACACACACACACATGGTATGAGGAATTCAAACGTTGGTATTTTAATTTCACAGTTAAGCCTGTTCCTAGCCAATAGTGTAAACAATCTGTAACAGAGTTTGCATTGCTCTGAGTGACAATTAGACTTGGGTGACCTACAGTACATTCAGTTCAGAGTGGGAGCATTTGACCATTTTAGTGTTATTTAATAATAATAATTATTATTATTAAATAGAGAGCTCCAGGATAATTATATAATAATAGAGCTCCAGGAACTGAAAATCCCTGGTTCTACCAAACTGGCGCAAGCCAGACGAATTACAAGCATAATGGCAAGTACACCTAAAAACAACATTACCCCAGGTGGACGATCCACCCGTCGCAAGACGGCAACCAGGCACTCGGATTCTGGGGGACCTGGAGATGTACTAAAGGGCGAGTCGGAGCGCTCTGGCAAACTACCCAAGAAAACACACACATACTTTGGCACCTTCAACATACAGACACTAATACAAACGGGAAAATTACACAATCTAACAACGGAACTCACCAGTCAAAAGATCTCGATCCTAGCGCTACAAGAAACAAGATACACGGATTCAGACACAATAGACTACGGAAACTACAGATTCTTCAAGAGTGGAACCAACAGGAAAATCGGCAAAGGAGGAGCACTCCTCGGCATGGCCTTCGCAGTAAACAAAAACATCCTAGACTCAGTAAAAGAAGTCAACGCGATCAACAACAGGCTCATGACCATGCGAATCAAACACGCCAACAAGAACTACACCCTCATCAACGTACATGCCCCCACGAACGCAGACAACAAGGACAAACCAGAAGAAACAGACAAATTCTGGGACAAACTCGAAACCACCCTGGCAAAAATACCCCAAGAGAACGCGAAAATTCTACTAGGCGATTTCAACGCACAAATCGGCAGAGAAAAACGCTACAGAAAAACAGTAGGAAATTTCCCTGCACATAAATTCACCAACAAAAACGGCACCAGACTGATCGAACTCTGCCAGCAAAACAACCTCAAAATCATGTCAACCTCCCTGATGAAAAAGCCCAAGAAACAAAAGACGTGGCGATCACCAGTCCACTCACTAGGCGAATTCCAGATAGATCACGTGGCAATCTCCTATGAATACCAGAAAGAAATCCATGACGTCCAAGTGAGAAAAGGCGCCAACATAGATTCGGACCACTACCTAACAAGAATCAAAATCAAACTCACACCAAGAAGACAACACAAAAAGAAATTGACCTCACCGAAATTTGATACAAGAAAGATCAGAGAATCGAACATCACAGAACACTGGGAAAAACAAGAGGCGAAAGATTGGACCAGCTTTAAACAAAAAATTGTGAACACAGCCAAAGAACTGATCCCGCTGACTAGAAAACCCAGGCACCCTTGGTGGAACACTACCTGCGAAATCGCCCTACAAAATCGAAGAACAGCTTTCACAAACTACAACAGCAACAAAACACAAGAAACACAGGACAACTTCTATGAAATTCAAAGACAAACAGCGAAAACAATAAGACAAGAGAAACGCAAATACATAAACGATCAGCTAAACTCCATCGAAGAAGACTTCAGAAATTTCAACACACGGGATTTCTACAGGACGTTCGCCAACCAAGTCAAAGGATACTCACCACAGAACCTCTGCTTCAGAAAAGAAGACGGAAAACTGGCACTTACCAACAAAGAAAACTGTGAAGAGCTCGCGAAGTACTTTTCAAAATTACTAAATTGCCCGGAACCTAACTCAACCTTCGAACCCCGAGAACCGGCCAACGCACCGGAAGACTCACCATCACCAACAAAAGAAGAAATCCTCCACTGCATAAAGAAACTGAAAAACAACAAGGCAGCCGGTGAAGACGGAATAACGGCAGAACTGCTGAAGAACCTAGGACCAAACTCGCTAAACGAAATCACACAAATCATACAGAACACCTGGACAACCGAAATCATACCTGATGACTGGAAGACCGCACTCATTCACCCGCTACACAAGAAAGGTGACAGGACAGACACAAACAATTATAGAGGAATCTCCCTGCTACCGGTCATCTACAAAATTCTATCAACCTGCCTTCTCACCAGAACGCAAGGACAACTGGAACCCGCCATCTCGGAATACCAAGCGGGTTTCAGACCCAACAGAGCCTGCCCCGAACAAATCTTCAACCTGAAATCAATCATAAAATCCCACATGACAAGCCCCAAAAAAATCATCTGCACTTTCGTCGACTTCAAAAAGGCTTACGACTCGATCGACAGAAAGTCCCTCATCCAAATCCTCAGAGAAAAAGGCCTAGACCAAAAGACCCGAAGACTAATCGAACAGACACTAACCAATACAAAATCCAAAGTCAAATTCATGGGCGAAATCTCGGACCCCTTTGAAATCCACACTGGCCTAAGACAAGGAGATGGACTATCCCCGCTATTGTTCAACATCGTCCTGGACAAAGTAATGAGCGAATGGGAAGCTGAAGTCAGGAGACAAAACACCTGGAGACCAGTCACATTAGGAAGGAAAAGACTGGAAATCCCTTACCTAGCATTCGCAGACGACCTAGCGATACTGACCTATGACCCAACATCAGCAAAAACACACATCGAAATCCTGAAAGAATGCGCCGAGAAAGTCGGCCTACAAATCTCCTTTGAAAAAACGCAAGTCCTAACAAGAGAAGGCGACGACATCACAACCAAGTACGGCAAAATTAAAGGGGTCACACACTTCAGATACCTAGGCGAAATCATCAAACCGACCGGAACAGAGAAACTGGCTTACGAAGACAGACAACAGAAGACACGGAAATCACTAGGCATGGTACGAAACGTCTACAACAAACAATGCATTTCCAGAAACACCAAGATCAGACACTATAACACAGTGATCAAACCCGCCGTACTGTATGCCAGCGAAACACTAGCACTCAACAGGAAAATCAAAATTGAAGAAATCAAAAAAGAAGAACGCAAAATCATGAGGAAAATTTTAGGAGGAAGACCCACACCAGATGGCTACAGACTACAGAAGAACTCAACAGTAGAAGCATATTCGAACATCGAGAACGATATGAGAAAAAGGCGCCTTAAATTCTACGGACATTTAGATAGACTCACCAAGAAAATTCTAGAACACATCAAGACACTTAAAGTCTCGACACCCTGGATGGAAGGAGTCCGAAAAGACCTACAAGCAATTGGCACCACAAACACCACAGACAGAAGCACCTTCCGAAAACACATAGACAATTGGGAAGTAAAGTCAGAAGCGCTAAAACAGCGGACCAAACAAGAATGGTCTGAGGAGAGAAAAGAGGCCCTCTCCAAGAGAATGAAGGAGTACTGGAAGGACAAGAAGAACAAGCCTTCAAAGTCATAAGCTTAACGATTTCCTTTTAGGGAAAATTCGCCAACAATAATAATAATAATTATTATTATTTAATAATAATAATAATAATAATAATAATAATTATTATTATTATTATTATTATTAGTCGTAAAGCTCCCAACATGGAAGACGCTAAGTAAAGATGGTTCACTTCTGGGGCTTCTTATTCTTCTTGTTTGCCCACCAGGTCTTCATTCTTTGTGAGAATTCAGCTTTTCTTTCTTCGCTCCATTTTGTTCCAGTTCTCGGCGCTTTTGTCTCTGGTTTGACCTCCCATTTGTCAACTTTAAGTTTGAAATTGTTTCTTTTGTTCATGTCTTCAGTAGTAATGTTGGCTAATTCCAGATCTTTCTTTACATTTTTGATCCATTCTCCTCCATTAACAAGGGATGCTACGTATCTTACTATTTTTTTTGTAAGTCTGTGATCGGGAAGTCTCATTATATGGCCATAGAATTTTAGACGCCTCTTCCTCATGTCTATCTCTATGTTAGAATATTCTTCAATTTTAGAATTTTTCTGTAATCTATACCCCTCTTTGGTCCATCTTGGTCCCAGAATTTTCCTAATGATTTTCCTTTCCTCTTTCTTCAGGTTTTCCATATCTGTTTTCCTTTTAAGTGTCAAGGTTTCGCTGGCATATAGCGTTATTGGTTTAATTACCGACTTATAATGTTTAATTTTTGTATTTATAGATAGACATTTTTTATTGTAAATGTTTTGGACCAGCCCTAGACCCCTACGAGCTTTTAATATTCTTTCTTGTTGTGAGTATTTTTCAGAAATTATCTCTCCTAAATATTTAAAGTATGGTACCCTCTTAATTTCTCCATATTTGGTTTGTAACTTAGAAATTTCTAGATTTGTTGTTGTAAACACTGTTTTCTCAAAAGATATTTGTAGGCCAACTTTTCCTGCACACTCTTTTAAGGTTTCTATCTGTTTGACTGCCATTTCACTAGAATCTGCCATTATTGCAAGATCGTCTGCGTAGGCTAAATAGGGGATTTGTAGGTCATCTTTTTTGGTTCCCAGTGATATTGGTTTCCAGTACTTTTCTTTTTTGAGTTCTTTTTCCCATTCTGCCATGACTCTATCCAGAACTAAGTTAAATAACAGAGGTGATAATCCATCACCTTGTCTAACCCCAGTTTTTATCTCAAATGATTTTGAAAGTTTTCCCATGAATTTCACTTTGCATTTTGTATTTGTTAATGTCTGCTCTATGATGTTCCGTGTCTTCTTATCCAGTCCTTGTTCTTCAATTATTATTATGTGCACTCTTATTTCCCTTGGTTACTGTTATTGTCATTCTTATATTTGCTTTTTAGTTAGTAGTTTTTACTTCAATTTTTTGTCCATGTTTATGAATAGTGCTTTACTTAATTGTGAAATTTAACTTGGGATCAAAATGCTCAGTGATGTCTGAATGGAAAGAAACTGTATGACTGCATAAAAAGTGATCCCCAAGATAAAGTTTCTGCAATATACAGTACACAGCATCTGCAAGGTTGTTTCATATTCTGAAATTGTATTAAGAAATTCAATAAAACTTAACCCTCAAACGGAGTGGTGACTTCTTAGTATCGTAAATGGTGTTGTGGGGTCCAAAAGGATACCACTCAATTTTAACCATGAGAATTAATTTACTTTACTTTCATTAGAAATATTTATGTATAAATTCCTTAATTGCCTATGTTACAACACAAAACTTCAGTTAAACTAAAAAAAATCTCTATAAAAATCACAAAAGGAAAAAAAGTTTATGCAACACTACTTAACATTGAAATGAAATGCAATATAAAAATTCAAACTAGTTTATTGTATCAGAAATAACACGAAACAGTAATAGATTGCTGTGAGATAAATATATAGTGGTTGAAAAATTAGCTGCATGTAATGAACATCAAATATGAATTGACACAGAGTTTTTCACAAATCGTCAATAATCACCCACATTCTCCTCTCCACACTCGTTACAGACAACCGAACGACAGGTTTGGCAAACTGGGCGACTGCAGCAGGTACAATATTGGTTTGTCTTTTTCTCACTGGCACGTGGACAAAGAGTACACCATTTCCTCTTTGAATCCAGAGTGAATATTTGTGATTTTGGGAGAGGTTTCTTCAAAAGTCCCGAGATTGTTACTCTTAGTTCTTTTGGTAGTGTGCCATTCATCGCCTCTCATTGAGATAGGGATCAGTAAGCTGCCTGGCAAGTGTCTTGATGAATTCAAACTGGGAAATAGGTATGTACTTCTTGCAGGATGTTTGTATTACATACGAGTTAACTCTGAGCATGTTCAGAACTGCATAAAATACAGCAAGAGGCCATCTGCGTGTTCGTCTGCCTGTGCTGTAGGCAGCATACTTCTGGTCAAGAGTGTCTACGCCACCTTTTGTGCTATTGTAAAAGGAAATTATTTCTGGTTTTCCTGTTTTTGGATCTGTACTTTTTGAATGATGCACACTGGAAATAAATGACAGATTTTCCTTTTTTTAGGGACATAAGAAATCAATGTTCCATCATTTGTGAAATAAAGTGTTGAACCTTCCACACACCTCTTAGATGGCTGGAATTTTGATGGGATTTCCTTTTTGTTTTTTCCTCAATGTACCAACATAGGTCAACTTCCGTTTTTTCAACTCTGAAACTGATTCAATAGAGCCAAAGTAGTTGTCAGCTGTAATGTTATGGTTTGTACCGTAAATGGGCTTCGCTAGTCTCAGGACAGATTGAGTAGGTTTCTGAAATTTCTATTCTTCTGGTGTCAAGCTGCCATCACTGTCTTTCCCAGTGTATAAATAGGCATTCAGAAGGTAATTTGTTTGAGCATTAGCTAAAAATCATTATTTTCAGCCCATATTTTGCTGGTTTACTAGCCATATAAACCCTACAAGTGCATCTCCCACGAAAACCAACCAGCATTTCATCCATGCATGCATGTGAACATATGTTGTAAGATGCCTGAGAATTGTGAACCATTCTATCGAAAATCCAAGAAATCGCTGCTGCAGGGTCATTTTTCTTCCTCTCATCTCTGCTAGTTATGTCATCAGATCTTAAGCAGTAAAGCAATATCAGCACTCTCTTCATGGATAGTGTGGCGCGGAAAATATCTCTTCCAGTGCCGTCTGTTGCAAACATAGACTCCAGATTTTCATGATTAGATTTGAAAATGGCACTGAAGTATAATAATCCAAATAGTGCCCTAAGTTCATTGACATTCATGTCTCGTAGTTCTGTGCGCTGCTGATCAGAAAATTTTGATTGATGTGAAGTAGTTTTCACATTGGTATGACTCACAATTTCTTCTAATATATCTCTGGTAAACAAACAACCCCATGCTTCCAATGGGCTGCATGAGTCTCCCAATCGGCTTGCAGGACCTTTCAGTGTAGGAACTTTTATTATCAAGTTGTGGGCTGGTGTTCTCACATTCCTTTGAGGTTCTAGAGTGAACCACATATACCTATTTCTGCCATAGAAACTAGATGATTCCCATCTGTGTTTATTTCCCCTCTAATTTACCTGATTCACTAGAGTCACGACTTTGTTCTGAAGCAGTTTCATGTTCACTGTTGTAAGAAGGGTCATTTTCAACGTCCAGATCATTTGCATCACTACCCTCTTCTCCTTCTTCTAGCGTTTTTCTCACAAAGTTTGGAAAACTTGGATCGAGCACTGACATACGTGAATGAGAGCTCGAAGCCATAAGAACACTGAAAATAAATGAAAACACTCACTAAGCCTAAAAATAAAATGAAATTTCGTTGATAAGTAAACTTTTGACGTAGGGCAAACAGAAACACTTATGGTGTCGTGGGGTCAATAATGGCACCACCCAAACTTTACAGCTGTGCACTGAGAAAGAGAACAACTCGACAATGCTGCTAGTTCGTCAGGAGGTTCACTATCAACTGCCGAGACGGTATGTAGAACCGCCAACAATAGAATGACCAACAGAGGAAATGGCATGTGTGTACAGTTTGACTGGTATAAAAAAGGACCCCAAAATTCCGTTTGAGGGTTAATGATTTGAGAAATATTTTCCACAAAAAATACTTCAGTCATTTAGCAATATATGCTTAAAAACAAAATATGATTAAGTCACCAAACAATTAAAAAATATTGTATATCTTTTCTGTTAATATCACCTCAGCATTTGCCGAAAGAGAATTATTGATGTTGGTGCAAACCAGCAGGAAGAGAGAGACAGAGCTTCTATAATTTTAAATAAGAAACTTGCTCATTAATTTGAACATAAATTTATGATGTAGCACCAGCTATTATACTTTCAAAACCAACCAAAACAATTTATATTTATTGCCAAAAGTGCAAAAAATTGCATTTATCTAAATAAACAGATGACTTTAGGAAATACTTCGATTTTAGAAATATAGCTTTTTTTATTTTTTTCCCCCCCCCCTTCTCTGTAAATCCATCGCCACTGCTATGGAGGCAGAGTTTCCACTGTTGTTGTGGTAGGCTGACTTTATGAGTTCATGAAACAGCTTCCGGTGCAATACACCGCTAAGACAATTTTTCTCTGCCACTATTACACATTTATGCCCCAGGATCAGGTAACAGGATAGGAAAATGAAGGTCCTACAACACTCTAACAAATTAGTAACAAAGTCATGCAAATGAGTTAAAAAGGTTTACTTATCTTTGTGACTTGTCGAATTATGAAGTCTGCAAAACTGCATGTAATATAACACAAAAAAGGCCCTCAGTGGCCAAGTGCAAATAATCGTAGGTTAACTTCACAGTACATATCAAATGCAATTTACATCATCTGTCTGTTCACTTCTAAGAGTTCACTAAATGACATTCGTGGTCTATGTCAGTCCTGGACGATGATCTATAACTAAGTGGGTGAGAGCTGCTCTTCTATCTTCCGAGTAGGCTTCTGTCCACTGTCGTCCAGTCATTGGCAGATTGTACTCGGCCAGCTATTGGCTGAGGCAAAGTCGATATCTTCGTCTTCAGCATCGCCTGTGGTGCTGGTGGGACTTGTGCAAGTGGCGAATCTCTATGACACTGGCACCAGCTCGCATCTTTGCACCTGTAGTGCTTTCGCCCTGGCTGTGTCTTATTCAGACGACTCAGCACTTTTTTTTTATCTCTCTTTGAAATCGCATATGTTATTTGTGTCTAAAAGTTGGCAACTTATGTATAACCAAAAAAAGCTAAAGAATTGTGTAATTGAGGTCTTCGCCAGTTATGGACTTGCCTCTCAGCTGTCCCAGTACCACATAATCATTTTTATGTTGGATGTTACTGGGTGGGTCTGTACACCATCACAACAGTCAAAGCCAGTGGAGGTGTTTACTTCTGTAGCTACTGTCTACTGTCTCTGACTGCTGTGTGCCTGTGGGGGGGTTTCAGCTGGTGATGTGGGATTTCCGCTTTTATGAAGATTGTAACCCCACCTCCTGCTGTTGACCTATCTTTGTGGTAGATAGTATAGTTTGGTGCCGAGGTCCTAACTCCTGATTTGAGGTGAGTCTCAGAAACTGAACAAATGACGACATCCTTGCCTTTCAGGAATTCACTGAATTTGTTTACTTGTCTATGTATGCCATTTGCATTAAAAAAGTACAAAGTTAAACCCTATATGTGGTTCTCAATGCACCTGGGCGGGGGAACGTTTTTTTGGAGTTGGTTGCAGCTATTTATGAGGACACTACTGCCGCAGTGGGTGTGTTTGCATCCCTGGGCTAGCTTTTGAGTGAAGCTCCTGATGGATTCGTAGGATGGTGCTCTCATCAGTTTCGTATCTAGTTGGATTGGTGCTAGCATTGTCTATGATATTAGCAGGTGAGCTCACGACTTCTGTGTAGGTGCAGCCGTCAGTTGCATTTATGCTATGGTGATATGGTGCTGCTGTCTCAGAATCTACTCTTCCCATTATTACCTGCCCTATTTAGTTGTAACGTAACCTACTGATAGACAACTAAGGGGACATTTAATTTACTTGGAAAAAAAGACCACTTGTATCATCTTTGCATTGCATATAACAAAAAGTAACAGAAAACCATGCGAAATGAATAGCATTATCCAATTAATGAACAGAGACTGGATCATCAGATGCCTGATCCTGATAGTATGTTTTTTCTGTGATGCATCCAGTTTTTGCTATTGTTTCAAAGAAAGAAAAAAGAAAAGAAAACCCCCTCATGATATACTTTCCATTCTTCAGAACTGCCTAAGGAAGTTTATTTGTATTTTTTTTTTTTTGCCCTTTTTTTATCATTAATTACTGACCAATGAAGTTGGTCCTTTCAGGTTTCCACTGGGAGTCTATGAGCTTCCTGAGATGAGCTTGCTATTGTTGATTTAGAGTTCTGAACCTGAGAACCATGAATGCCTTCTAGTACACCTGAATGAGTGTTTCCAACTGCAGAGATGTATTCTTCTAAAACCGTCTATTCTGTTTGATTGTCTGAGGAATACCTCATTTCTCATTTCATTTTACTAAGGTTTTGAAGCTCCTCTTTTTGTTCTTCTGTGTTTGCAGTTTAAAAACTGGGTTGTTTTGGAAATCAGCCTTACGCAAACACAATTAGTTTATTTTTATATTTCCCCAGACATGTTTTGACACCAGTGTGTCATCTTCTGTGGGTTAAGTTTTTATTTCTGTAAGTACAATATCACATTTGTAATAATTTAACTACTGTAGGCCTAAGAAATACAATATTTGCAATTTGCTTCATTTTGTTTGGACACTCAGCTTAAAAACACATCTAAAGTATTGTTTTGCTCAGTCTATCTGTAATCTCAGTGGCTCTTGATTTGTCAAGTAAAGCTGTTTTGAGAAATAAATTGTATCCGCAGATAATTCAGATTCCATAATCTGTAGAAATGTATGGTCTTCCTACTGAGGACATTGCTTTCCTCCATCTATAATCTCCCATCTCCTTAGAGATTATATGGGTTAATTAATTATTATTATGTTACAATTCTCTTGTTGTAGTTGACCATGTATATCAAGACTTCGTTCATTGTTAAATGCAATGGTGTGGTACTAACTGATGGAGACGCATTAAGAACGGGTAAAATTTAATTTATTTCCTTTAGCACACTGTGCAAACATAAACACGCTATTATTCAAACTGTGTGCCACTACTATTAAAGATAGAAATAAATCCTTTGCTATGCAGCCACCTTTGGCTCACTCAGCCTACACCTTCTACAGCCTCCCAACAACTGCTTCTGCTTGCAACTCTCTGTGCCACTGGGCATTGTCTCCCTCCAAAGATCAACCACTTACAGATACTACACACCAGTACCCTCACACATCCAAAGTGTGTTTCATTAGCTCTTGATGATGAGTCTCCATGCATTTGTTGAAATTCATGTTTTGCGACGTGTCTGCACGCATTTGTTGAAATTTGTGTTTTCAACATTGAAATGAAAGATTCCACAATTTTAAAAGCTTTCTGTATTTTATTTTCATCCATACTAATTCAAAAGCTTCATTGAAGAGAGAAACAAATTTGGCCTTTGTAATTGTTTTTGATCTACCATGCTTTTGTTATGAGAATCTGACACTGTTCTTCCATGATGCTTTGTGGATGGAAAACACTCACATCACAAGGCTGAAGGACATCATTTGGATTTAATGGCAAGCTGAAAATAAGTATTCCCTTCTCTAGACAGAACTTACTTAGAACTAACAAGTTTTAAATGAGACTTTTGCCCATCTAAAAGTAATGAAACAGGAAAACTGATCTTTTTGCCAGTAACCAGGGATAAAAGCAGTTGGCAGCAAACAGATAAGAGATTGGTACAGTCATCCAGTCTGAGCCACACTTACCAACAAAGAATTTCAGAGGGAATCCTTTTATAAAGATATACTATCATAGGTTTTACAATTTTTCCACTAGCAGAAAACTCAGCTATTACGGTGACTGTTCTTTCTCTTTGCCAGGAGGAATACTGTATTTTACGGATTGTCATACACACTTTTTTTCTTCGAAAAATTGCCTCTGAAATTCAGATGCATCTTAGATTCAAAATTAATATAAAAATATTTAGTGTTTGATTAAAAATTCCCCACCCGTCTTAAAAATGGCCATATATGCAATGCTGTGGGAGACTTATCTTATGTGGCAACATTGGATTCAACTGGCGCCAGCAGTGCAGCAATGTGATGAACATGAGTTGTGGGATTCACAAGCTTTTTTGTGTCATCAGTAACAGTACAATATTTTTGTTAGTAGCCAGGTTTGTAATAAAAACAAAAAGACATTCATATTATGTGGGCTATAAATTGAAAGTAATAGCATAGGCAAAAGAATGTAGAAACGGAGCAGCATTTCAGCCTCCAACAACAGAAAAAACCATTTGTGATTGATTGGGCTAGTAAAGAAGCACCGAAGGAAATGAGGAAGACTAAATATGCAAATAGAAAACTGAGTGAAAAACAGCCAAAACTAGATGATGACGATTTTCAGGGTTTTGAATTCTCTGTTCGGTTTTGTAAACTAAGAATTTTTTTAGTCTGGCATTGAACTCCAATAATAAAAATGGTAAAAATGTTATTTTTTAAAAAGTGCTTAAAAATTAAGGTGCAGCTTATAGTTCATAGCGTCTTATAGTCCTTAATATATGGTAGTAAAAAAAGATTCTTCTTTGAACCTAGGACTCATCCAGTTCTAGGGCAACACCTGCCTCATCAGTGTTGAATATTTGGTCACCATCAAGCAGTATGTTGTGGCAGTTTTCTTCTTGTCAGTGTTTTCAATATTCCTCAAACCAGCTTCATATGATACCATTAGTCAAATGCTTTCTCTTTCAATATGGTTTCTGAACTGTGATGTGAAATAGCAGCGTTTTAAGAAATAGTTTCACTCATTTCTCTTGAGGTCTACTATTTGTAAAGGAATTCTTCCTTCATGCATCATCATTTGTGTACAGCATTTTTCACTTCATGGATGCACAATTTTTGCTTTTCCTAACATCCAGTCTTTCAACAGCTGTTCTTCATTTTCAAGCCATTACTTACATTAGAAGGTACAGTATTAATACAAACATAAAATACAAAATGTTAAAACACACAATAGTTCTTAACATTTTGTATGTGCAGATTACATAGTTATTACATACCTCCTTTTCTGTTTGGCTGTTCATAATTTCAATGGAAGATTCAAAATGTTTGTCCATACGTTAGATCAGTATAACAAATATGATTTGATTGCAACAAAATTCCAGTGACACATTCGAAATCTTGATGAATTATAAATAAGAGTTGCTGATCCTTGTACCAACACAGTGTTGGAATTTCCTAAATTATTGGCTTTGATAATCAGCATAGTTTTGGTTTTCTCCGCATGTAGCGTGTTATAATTTCATAAGCAGTAGTTGAAGATAGTTGACAGTGATTATATTATTGTTTGTTGTAGAGACTTTTCTGAGGTGTAGTGTTTATAATCTATTTTTACTGATGTGAAGAGCAAATTTCATTTCTGCTTCTGTTATGTCTTCAGTCAGGTAAGTCTATCTACCATGGCATAGTTTTGGTCAGCTGTAAGATTGGTAGTTCTGTTCCAACATTAGTCAGAAGTCAGTCAGATATCCCATTCTGAGGAAAGGGGTATGCCCCTTTTTGAGCACCTCTTCAAAGATTTCGCCTTTTCTTCTGTAATCTGGTGTTCCGATGGTGTTGATGATGGCTTTATCCTGTCAGGGTTTTGAATTTTGTCCAGAACTTCCTACCCTTTCTGCAACATAGTCAGTTGCAGATGTTGATCTATTCTGTTTCTTTTTTATTCTGAAATTTTCATTTTGTGGGTTTAAAGACGTCCCTCCGCCCCCCAATCATTCGAATATGTCTGCAGAAAGGATTGATTTCCCGTTGTTAGAGATTAACCGTGCCGTGTTGGTGTGTGCACCCAAGACCTTGAAAGCCAGTGTGAACACTTCTTTTTGTTACGTGTTTCTGGACTCCACGCATCAGTCTGCTATAGGCGAGTTGTTAGCTTTCCCTTATTTCTCGCAGCGTTCCCTCCAGAAATTTCCATTGCAGCTATACAGTGATCACATATATCATCAAAGGGTGTAATTAAAGCAGCAAAGAGACTTTAAAATGGGAAAACACAGTAATATATTGGAAATGGTTCTGTCTGTCTCTGTTAAAGGAGCCATCTTGGGAACAAAAACTGTTTTCAAACAAACCATGCTTCAGTTTACTTTTAAATAATTGATTATTATCTCATAGTGACTTGATATTACTTGGAAGAGACTTGAGGATTTTTACAGCAGAGACAAGTTCTTCAGGTTGCAATATATGACACATTTCCCTCTTGTGTTATGTGCTGACTGTAGGAGGGTACAATATGACTTGTTAGGCAAAGTTTCTAGTTGGCGTGATGAGTGACAGCCGGCTCTAAATGTAATAAAAAAAGTAAGTTAATGCAGATAAGTAGGAAAAACAATCCTGTAATGTTCAACTATAGCATTAATAGTATACTGCTTAACACAGTCATGTAGATTAAATATCTAGGCATACACAGCAAAGTCTGAAATGGAATGAGCACATAAGGATGGTAGTACAGAAGGCGAATGGTTGACTTCAGTTTATTGTGAGAATTTTAGGAAAGTGTAGCTCACTTATAAAGGAGACGGCTCAGGGAACACTAATGTGATCCATTTTTGAGTGAGCTTGAATGTTCAGATACACACCAGATTGGATTAAATGAAGCAATTCAGAGTCATGCTGGTAGATTTGTTACCGGTAGGTTTCATCAATGCACAATTATTGCGGAGGTGCTTCACGAACTGAAATAGGAATCCCTGGAGAGGAGATGACAGTCTTTTCACACAACACCATTGAGAAAATTTAGAAAACTGTCAGAGAAGACTGCAGAATAATTCTACTTCCGTCACCTTACATTTCATGTAAGGAGCACAAAGATAAGATGAATGAAAAGTGAAATCAGGATCCTTACAGAGGCATTCAGACAGTTGTTTTTCCCTTGCAGTATTTGAGAGTGCAACAGAAACAAAAATGAGTAGTGGTGGCATTAGGTACCCACCGCTGTGCACCTTGTGATGGCTTGCAGAGTATATAGACACACATGTATGCAACTCATGGTGTAACACATTCGTTTCATATTGAGAAGGATTTTGAAGCATGGTGTCATGGCTGAAGAGAGATACCTGTATTGTGAGGTAGTGGTTAATATCCCTAATAGCTAAAATATTATGGCAGGAGGTTCTTGGGAGGACTCCACACACAACTCTGACAACCTGTTTCTGAATGGTCGAGACTTGTTTTGGTGGTAGTGATAATGATTCCATAACACATCAATGAATGAATGAATGAATGGAAGTAGCTTCTAATGGAAATTATCTGGATATCAAATGTTGCTGAGCTAAGCCTTTCCAAGATTTATAGTATGTGTTGTTTCTAGTTAGTCCTATTACTATATGGATGCCTAAGAATTTCAAACAGAATACCCTGTGTTTCTGCTGGCTCCATGAACAATATTAATCTTCTGTAGGCTTTTGAGGTCAGTATGAAATTGAGTATAATTGGTTTTGCTATTGGTTTTTTGCCAGGGAATTTACTGTACACCACTTAAGAATACCTGCACCCTAATTGATTGACATTGAATGTTTTACTGTCTGTTACAATGAATGAGTCATCTGCAAACATTGTGAAGTTGCTTGCTTTGTTGGAGGACAGAGATGGTACACACACATAAGAAAAGTACTTAATGTAAATGATTTTCAAGTTATAAGTAACAAAATGCAGACCCAATAAATTGGTGTAGTACCGTATTTCTTAATAACCTGTTGTATTATGTTGTTTCCAAAAGAATTAGTGTGAAGCATTTCCCATTTTCATTAAAGGTTAATCTGAAGTGACATCTGCTGTGCAGATTCTTGCAATTGATTATGTTGTCAGGCATGATGGTGTGTTCTGTGCAAGCTGAATACAATCCATTACTGTACTTCACATTTCTGTCACTCATCTGAAGAGATACTGTTCCGATATTTATCTTCAGTGGAGTATAATTTGTGGCTAAGGACAGTGTGAAGCAAATTTTCTGGAAGAGTGGTCAACTTCGGTTTTTTGTGAGAATTTTAGGGAAGTGTAGTTCACTTATAAAGGAGACTGCTTAGGGAACACCAATGTGATCCATTTTTGAGTGTGCTTTATTCATTTTAAGCATAAAATGATAATTACCACTAAATGCATGTGAAGTGCTCGCGAGGCGTGTCGGCTCTATAAATGTGCTATTTTCAGAATTATACACTTATGTATTAAGATGAAAGCTTTACTGTCTTATGAATAATTCTTGCTGTAATGGAATAGAAAACACACACCCATGCTGTCTAGTTCTCTGACTTTTGACAAGCAAACTAATACAATTGATTTGCTATTAATGGAAGGATAGGACCGTCATATGTTGCAGGTCTCAGGAGCTTCAGCTGGTTGCCAGCAACAGTGCCGGTGAAATATGTGGACTTCAAAAGAAGTTGCTGTCATCGTACCAAAAACCACAGAAATATAGACAGGAAGGAAAGGGAGACCATAAATTTTGCATTAAGAAACAAAAGTTCACATCTGTAGACAGTCAAAATGAGGGAGGTAACAGTGGGCCACCTGAGGATGAAGAGGAGCAGGGAAGCATTCTGGAAGGAGGGGAAACAGCAATCAATTCCAATACTCACAAGTCTGAAGCTACAGATAGAGAGCCAGGTTACTTGAAATTCGGCTTTCAGAAGTTCTGTGAAGACAAAGAACAGCCTAGATATCTACTGAATGCTGAAAAGATAGACTGGAGTGAAGAATTAAAGTTTGTGGACGAAGTAGACAAGAGTAAACTAGAAGAACCTGCAACAAGCTCAAAGATTGAAGAACTGCTCGTGTGCCCACCAGAGAAAGTAGAACGATTATCCTATAAGACACGTAAGGTGGAGGGTAGTGCAGTGCCTCACATCCTCACCAATGAAAGAATGTACTGCACAAATTCAGCAGCACTAATTCAGGAACAGGCAAAGTGTGTGAAAACAGAAATTTCACATGGAAAGGATCTGTTGTTGCAGTGTGACAGAAAAGGGGCCGTGAGCTACAGTGAGGACAGTGACCCTTGTGATGAAGCACATGGTATGAAAATATGGCTGAAGATGAACAGAGAGGTTTTTATTGCAAAAGATAAAGTATCTGACTTGCAACGAAGCTCCTTTGGGATTAAAAAGTTAACTCTGTATGAAGCAACACAGTCTGGTAAACCTAGTGAACTAAATTATCAGAATGAAGGAGGCAAAAGGAAGACATGGGACCATGAAGTAGCTGGAAATAATTCTGGGCCTCTAGTTAAACGTGTTTGTCTCGCCGATATTTCTGGCTGTGCCTCTACATATACCTCTCGTATTTCTCCTCCCAAAATGGGGTTTAGATGGGTGGATGAGAAGTGTCCAGAAAACAATTGTCTGTCTGTTTTGTCACTTTTCAAAGAATTGCAGACAACAGTCGGGATGCATCCTGTCTATGAGCAAAATATTTTGCAGCAGTTTGTGTGGCCAGTTTGTGGTACTAGCATGATGTCTGTGCCATTTTCTCTACTTGGCAAGCCATTGGGAACTGCTGGCATTCCTACAGACTGTAAATTGTGGATGTGGGGTGGAAGCTCTGCTGCAAAACTCAGTGTGAATGTGGCAGAATACTTACTTCAGTGGTCTTTGAAAACCAGCCAGAGGCTGAATGCCTTGAGTGTTACATTGTGTACATATTTAACTAAGAGTCAGACAGACCTCCTCCATGAAACATTAATATCAATACCAAAAAGGAAAGAATTGCTGTCTACAGAACAAAACAATGGCACCTCATCCCAAATCATAGCTGTGGATGGAAACACCATTAGAGTACAGGGAAATGATGTGACAGTTGTGCAGAATGAAGAGAAGGAGCAAACACCTGTGGACTGTGGTTTCCTGTTGTTCTCTCCTGTGTGTAGTAATGTATGTGATGTCCAGAGTGAAACAGCAGAGAGTCAGGTTTGGAACTGGGACAACGGAGTCACTCAGAGAAAATCAAACAGTGATGAACACATTACTGGTGACAGCATTTTCCTGCCGTCTTCGGGAGTAGTGGCTTCAGAACTGCAACCATACAGTGACAGGTTAGTACCCTTTCCAAAGTTATTTCTATCTGCTTCTAGTTGTAATATTTTACTCATGCAGTTTAGAATCTTTTCAAGACTCATAACATTTTTATTTGTGAGGTGGGTCGACAGGCTTCATATCCAGTCCATAGGCAATTTATTAGATGCACTACAATTTTTAAGCAAATTTTGATTTATGTGTAATGAAATATGTTTTTTTTATACATAAATTGTGATAAAATGATTATGTGTAGTCTACTTCATAACTAAAGAAATAAATAAAATGTAGTATTTGTTGAAAATATTGTATTTCAACAATTACAACAAAAATTAAAATATTATGAAAGTGAAACATTGGTTTTAATATCTTGGTGAGCCACGTTTTGCGGCTGTGAGAGCCTTAATGTGATGTGGCATGCTGTCGATGCAGGACTGTACTGTGTCCTGCATTTGTGGATGATGATACCACATATGGATGATCTTCTCTAAGAGCTATGTTTTTGTTGTGATGACATCTTTTGCCACATCCCTCTTCGTTAGTTCCCATACATTTTCTATGTGATTCATGTCGAGACTATTACCTGGCCAGTCTAACAGAGGGATATTTTGTTCCTTCAGAAAGGATTTAACTGACTGGTCCGTGCATAAAAACAAATGTTTTTGTGTTAACTGCTTTTGCAGGACTTCCTTGTACTGGTCTTGCCTCATTATGCCCTTAATCACCCTTACCACAGATGACAGACCAAATCATCACCTTAGTTGTCTTATGGTCTGAATAATGCAGTAGGAATGAAATTTTTGTCCTGTTCGATGATTCACATGTCGAGATTTGTTAGTTAAAATTCCAAATGTGCTTTCATTGCTGAAGCATACCTGTAAAAATCAAGAAACATCATTAATATACCATGGATAAATGTTACATAGGTTATATAATATCATAAATAATAATTTTAAAGTTAAATTACAGATCTCCAGAAGTCTACATCCTTATCACACCACTGTTTAGCACACTTCAGATGCTTTGCTTTCATTGTGGCTGTTAACTTTGGTTTTCTAGCAGGTCTACAGGCCTTGAAATCAATATCTTTCAACTTTCTGCAAACAGCGCATTCAGATGCATTCACCTTAGCCTCTTCCAGTTGAGATTTTATCTGTTTTATTGTTGCAAATCTGTTTTCTTGGCAAAGTTTTTTGAGAAATCTTTTTGACCTTGGTGTGAAAATTGGTTTTCTTCCACTTTTATTCTTGCTTCTGGGGCTCAGTTCTTCATCTGAATCAATTTTCTTCTTTATGCTCCTCCACTAGCTTCAGATATTTCCAACTTTCGTGAAATTTCCCGATTGGAATACATTTTCATATTAACGAGGGCTTTGACCTCATCTTTTTTACGTGATGAAATGTCCCCTCTTTTACCCATTTTTAAACGACACAATTTGTAACACCTGGCTGTTAAACAATCAGTTGTGATGTTGATGTTATGAAATTGATAATCAAAATGAACAAAGTATTACACCAGTTACATGTGAGAGCGCCATTGAACAGGTCCTTTCCTGTACGCTGTACTCTGCACATTCATACCTACAATAAGTCAACAATCCAATGTAACAAGTGCCCTGAATAACTCATAAATTTTCTGAGCAATCACATTATATATAGTACTCAACACATAATTATCACAAAAAACATTAAAAATGTGCATTGTGCCTAAGAATTTGGCCAGGGACTGTAATTATTAAACATTGTCATTTTGGCTTAGGCTCCCAAACATTGTTATTTTTAGAGCTTATTCCTTGTGGATAGTGTAGAACTTGTGTCTGTGTATTAGTTGAATATAAGTATATATAATTGTGACCAGTTACTTATGAAATATTTGTTTATTTTCATAAATTAGTTTTTGAGGCTTTTCAAGTTCATCTTCAGATTGAGCATGCAGAACTTAAATGTTTTACTTTCATAGTGTGTTGTTGGGTACTGGCTTGTGGCAGTATGAGTGGAATTGTTAATACCCATTTTTATTGTCTATTGGTCACTGAATTAATCACTACTCACTATAAAGATTGCCACCATAAATAAATCTGCCTGCATTTGCTGTGTGATTTATGTAGATTTTTTATTTATTGTGACTGCAGTTTTGAGTATCACTCATTTTCAGGCTGCAGTAAGCGTACTATATATCAGTGTATACTGCAGTTCATGAAGTGAAAAGTGTATTCTATATAAAATAGCAGAAGATGTGCATGTGAGCGATGCGTAAAGATGGCAAATGCAGAAATCCACTCAGATGTAAATACTGCTGCTAATTGAAACACCAAATGAGTGTGATCTGTGTCTAAGTCAGAATATATAAACAAACACAAATTCAGATGGAAACTTTGACAGTAATGTACTTTCTCAGGCATGTCAGATGAACACTTTTAAAAAAAATAATCATCATCTGACGCAATTACCTCTCCTGACCTCAGTCGTCACTAGTAGCTGTTGTAAAATATCATCTCTCCCTTCCCTCAATTAGCACTACACCATGGAAAAAAAAAAAAAAAACTATTCACCATCACCTTGCCCAATGATAGCTAAGTCTTTGCTTTTTCTGTTGGTGAATCTACATGTTTGCACTGCTTGCTTTGTTCGTTTGTCTCTGAGTGATAGCAGTATACCCAGCACTTGTTCAGTGATTGTGTGTTTAAATACTTCATCCAGATTACCACTGAAATTTTTCTGCCGCTACCTTAGTTCAGGAGTTCAGGAGTTTTGAAAGGTTCTGAGCAGTTGTGAAACCCAGTGAATGGTGACATTTGTCATGTTCAAAATGGCGTGCAAGATGTCGAAAGCTGATCTGATGACGACTTTCTAGTTTTTGCACTGTTGTCAGTTGTGATGCAGTAGTCTTTTAGCACCACAGCTCCCATTTCTCTTGAGATTCATGATTCTTCACAGAGAGAAGAAAGTCTGTTACTTCATTCTTCAACACTCAGACTTCTTTGGTCATTCGAAGCACCTATGGCACCTAACAATTGTGTCATACAGTGGTGCACTGTTGCCATAAAAGTTACCCTGTGATCATGCATGAGCACAATAATGTTACATATTGCCACTTGGGTGGCTAATGAATAGCATATGGCACTGTGCTTGAATTATTTAGTTATTAGTTAGTTTCAAAATAAATGTATCAAAATTTTGTAGTCTGTTAATGTGAAACTGTTTCTCTGGACTAAGCTACATAACAGATATGATTTGGAGTTTGATCCTTACGTAACTGTGAGTACAGAGAAACTTGCAATTTGAATACACAAGGCAGATATTTTCAAGGAGTGGATTTTTTTTCCTTTACTGCAACATGAATTTCCTTGACTGTTGCAACTTATTAAGAAGTTTCATTTGTTGTAGAAAAGTCTCCCAAATCATTTTTACCCTTAGTTGGAGAATTTACAGTATTTTTCACAATGTGGATTGTCACTGATTTGTGACTGCCCTCTTATTGAAATGCAGCATTATCTTCCTAGCATACAAAGTTTCAGTCTTAGGTTTTAGCATTTCTTTCTTCTTACATTTTTTAAATTTCACCCAAATGTTAGGTGAAAACTGTATTCTAGGTACCAAAGGAATAAACTGCAGCAGATGGTAATTTTTTTTACCTGTAGTGTATACTAATTTCTGTGGCCACTGTAAAGATACTGAGAATCCAAATGCATTTTGATTAAGAGTGTTTCACTTAGTTATCCATTGGACTTTGTAGTACCAATCTTTACAGTGTGGTATTTTGTCACAAGGTAGCAAGTGCCTTTATTGTTTCCAGTTTGACCACAAAACAGGCTTCATCAAGTCACTTTTATCAGACCTTAATAGATGCATTTACATAAAGAATAATATTTTAGACAGTGGATGTACTTGAGTTCTTACGGGTAACATGCTATATTTTGAAATAAATTTGTAGAAACAGTGACATCCAGGAAATTGTGCTCACTCAGTAAAACAACTAAAATTATATCCCAAGGCTTTAAAGAGTTGCCAAAGAAATTTTTGATAAAACTTTTACATATAAAATTCTGAACAGAACTGTATCTTAAAACAGTTGTCAGTTGCTGAAGCTCAATGCTCAGCTATCCTCATTGGAACAGTACTGTGGCAAATAAGTCAAAGATGGATACTGTAAACTTCAGACGTCCTGAATCAGCATGGCAGTCATTCAAACAGTGACTCCAGTTAGCTCTGCACTATCCTGCTGTTGTTATTTTTTGTGCTTCCTTTGGTGAAGTTTAATCATTATATTCAGACAGCCATTTATTATCAGTATTTATAAATAATTCTTCATACAAAACATCTAGTGTGTTGTACTGCGAACCAGTATCTCTCCACAGAGTTACTTCCCTGAAGGTTCAGAACACATGCCCAGCTGTCCAGCATTACTTTCCAAGAATTAAAAATTTCACTAATTTTTGGTATGTTAGATGGTGAATTAGCACTGAATGCGATGTTTCTACAAATTGTTTACAGGAGTTATTGTTTCAGGTCATCTGCGATGCTTCCAGAACATAATGAAGAATTTAGTGTTGCCGCTACTGGTGAAATGTGGGCAGTGTTGGAAGACATACTTACTTCTGAACAAGAATTTCTTCCACCACACAGATCAGCGTTCCAGATGTCTAAGTGTCATGCCAATGACAAGATTCAAAGCAGTGTCGATGAGACATTCTCGAAATTACACGATAGGTACAACCCAAATGGTATACTGTCTCCAGACTACGGCTTCTGTGAAGGTGATGATGCTGCAGGTCTCCCAACTCAAACTGCAAGCTTGACTGACAAATTCTGTAATGTATTAGATGAACACTGTGGTATTCTCACACATGCAAATTTCCCAAAAACTGGTAAAGGGAACCACGAGAGGAATGAGAATATTTTTCAAAAAGAAGCTGAATGTAAAGAAAAGGAAGCCATTGAGAGATTATGTGAACTCTTGGATGTTCATATACCTGATAGTAACAGGAAAGATAGAGATAAGTGTTCAGATACATTGCTCCCAGCTGATACCACATTACCAAACATCACTGAAACTGATCAACCCATAAACAGAAGTGTAGAGCATACAAAGTTTCAACAGAAGTACAGAGATAAAGGTGCCTTAGCAGCAGATTCTCAGTTTCAACGAATTTCACCAGAACCTGTATCTTTAGAGGACACTGGATGTATTAGGATGGCCCCACAAGAAGATGCTGAGGCTAAGAAAACAGAAGTTTTAGAGTTTCCACACAGCGTTACTGATGGTACGCTGCCTCCGAGCAGTGACGAAGAAGAAAATGATGATGATGATGATGATGATGATGATGACAGCAGTTCTGAGTCATTGTCCTCTGTTGTTACTGTTGTACCAAATGCCTCTTGGGTCCCTCAGAACATTCACCAATATCCAGTAGGAAACCAGAGGCAACAGAGAGGTAGCAGTGGAGGTGACTGTGAATGTGTTCCCTTCAACCAGCTCAATGACCACACATATGCTATAGTAGAATGCCCACAAACAGGTGAGCCTGTCAGTTGTGTGGCAAGAACAAGCTACCCAATGACTGTCTCGGTAAGAAACTGTGATAACAATGAGAGTACAGAAACTGAGCTTCACACCTTGGGCAGTGACCAGTCGTACAGTGGGTCACAGTCAAATTCTGAGAGTGCAGATGGGAGCAGATTGTCTGTAAATGAGCCATCCCTGCAATTTTTGGATGATTTGGTGAGTATGTCTGATACTGGGTCTTCTAATAATTTAGAGCAGAAAATTGTCAAAGGATCAGGAGCACTATTAGTCGACACACACAGTTGCAGTAACATGGCAGCACAAATACATCCACAGTGTTCCGAGGCTGTGCACTTGGACTGCAAACACAACACCAATTTGAACTCAGTGCAGGAACTTATGGTCATCAGTAAGCTGCATGAACCTAGCTGCTATGACACGAAAGCAAAAGGTAATAACCTATCTCTGAGCAGTCTGATGGTAGTGCCTCGGTCAAAGAGAAAGAAATCTTTCCGTAAAAATGACACTGTTGCTGAGAAAATTTTATGTAGGACTAGGAAAAAGATGTTAGACATTCACAGAACATCAGTTGGTGAAACTTGTTTACAAATGAAGCCGTCAGAAGAATTGTCAAGATTATCTTCTGCAGAAAATAAACCAATCCAAAGTAATCTGACAGCACTCAGATTTGATAATCTAGACCCAGTAGCACAGTATACTAGCAAGAGGAGGAGAAAACGTGTCTCTGAACCTGTCGAGGCCTGGTTGCAAAATACTATTACGTATTTCCCTGGTATACAGGACGAGCGTTTTGCAGGAGAAATCTCAAAAGATGTCACTTGTAATCTGCCAAAAAAGGGACACGATGCTCCCAGAGTCAGCCCAGTATCGATTTTGCCGAGAAAACGTTCATCAGTCGATAGCAGAAGTGACGAGAGCTCTGGTACTGAATTGTCCACTCGCCCGTCCAAAAGACGCAGAGGGACATTGTGTGATGAAGGAGTCGTAACGGTTCAGATGTACTCTAAAGGTGGCTGTTCTGTAAATAAAATGTCTAAAGGAGGAAATGGAGCAGAATTATCTTGTAAATACTGTGGTAAGCTATTTGACAGGGTTTCAAAGCTAACTGAGCACATAGGCTCACACACCCTGCCCTACCATTGCTTAATGTGTGGACGCCGCTTTGGGAGGGAGTCGCAGCTCACTACTCACGAGCAGCATCTGTCCTGTTCGCCTCTAGAGAAGTGCCGCTATAAATGTGAAGGATGTGGCCAGAAATTTCTTCAGAGGATATGTTTACTTAGGCATGTGGAAAAGCACACGGAACAGGACAAGAAGGAGCGAGTGGAGAAATCGAGGTGCAAGGCTTGTGGAAAAGTGTTCAATCAGGCAAAGCTGCTTCTGCAGCACGAGGGAGAACACAGGACGAAGGGGCGGCAGCACACGTGCAGGGTGTGTGGCAAGACATTTAAGCGACAGGCCTTCTTGGTCAGGCACAGACAGCTTCACCGGGAGAAGATACGCTTTGAGTGTGGCTACTGTGGGGACTATTTCGAACTAAAGGACCAACTAAGATCACACATTAGGCAGCACTTGAGGGACGAGACAAAGAAAGCTCTCGAACAAAAGCGAAAAGTGCAGCAAAAAGAAAATATGATGAGAGAAGAGGTTGCAGGATCCTTTCCTATTATCCAAAAGGAGCTCTCCCTGCTGATATGCCCCGATTGTGGCAAAATTTTCCGCTGGAAGACGGCACTGCAGAGGCACTTGGCACAGCACGAGCGGGAGGATCGCAGAAAAGCGGCACTCGACCCCGAGCTAGCCCGATTCCACTGTGACGATTGCGGTGACAACTTTGCTTCCAGAAGCTCACTGCGTAGCCACGTCCGCCGACACATGTGTGAAAAAATTAATTTATCATCTGTGGAGGTGCAGCGCTCTCGACACCACTCCAGGGGCACCGGCAGTAAAGAATGTACGTCACCACCGACGACTCCCATCTTGCAGTATAACTGCAGCAAGTGCCTCGCAGACTTTTCACAGTTGTCAGAGCTGCAGCAGCACTCCTGCGGTACGGATGACTGGCGACCGTACACGTGTTACGTCTGTGACAAGGCATTCCTGTCCCCGCGCCACCTAAGTCAACACATGAGAGTCCACTTCCCACCCCACAAATGCCGTTTCTGTGGAGACACTTTCGCCCGTAGATACGAATTGCTCTACCACGAGTGGAGCCATCGTGACCGTGAGCACTTCAGTACCAAAGATAATAATGGAGGAAGCCCAAATAGTTTATAAATGAAGCCTTTATATTTTCTTCAGAGTTCAGATCTTTTTATTTTATTTAAATATTTTTTCCTGTACTTTTAACAAATTGGAATTACCTTTTTCCCCCTTTGCTGAACCAGTGTGTATTTTTGTAACTGCTGCCCAGGCACTTGTTTTATTATTGTTGTTATTACTGGTTAAATGCAGTACATGTTCACAGTGTACAGTTCTCAAGTCTCCATCTGATAGTGGCTCTCTTTGTTTGAATTCTCCGTGGTATTTGGCAAGTCATTTTCAAATGCATGGCGTATCTCACAACTGTACTACATGCTGCCGTCTATAAAAGTCTGTGCTGGTGCCAACACCTTTTCATATTTTTCAACTGTGGGCACCTTGTTAGCCTGTAGAACAATTCTTAATTAGACCAGTTATGGCTAAATGTTTCCTTTAATTGCGTGCAATGTGAATAGATTGCATGACCCTTACTGGCAGTCAGCAGACTGGGCACTGTCTGGTTTAGATTTCAAGTGGATCAACATTGGTGTCAAAGTACTACTGTGACAATAGCAGCCAGGCTGTATTGAAACTAGCATGAATTTTGTGTGCTACAAAACCTGAAATAAGTTAACCTAGCCACAGAACCATTGCTGCAGTTGGCACTGTTTTCTTAGTTGTATTCTGCCAGCATGACCACTTGATGAAGTTTGACATCCATTGTCTCATCTACTTGAAACTTAAAATTAGCTAGAGTGAGATCTGCGTCAGTTATGTTTCCTCCAGCTATGTGGTAATGCACCTTTAATGTAGAACTAAAACCCCATGTTTGCACATTTCACCAGAGCTTGGTGATGTACTCTGTTACAACGCTATTGCCATGACCATTACACTTCCAAAAAATTTCTGTTTCTGGTTATCAATAGACCAGGATCGAAAAGTTTGTCTGTTTGAACTTATTGCACATCATAATGCAGTCTTCAGAGAGTAAATGAAGTAAATGATCTGCTCTGTAGACTAAAGTAGTTTACCAGAGAGTTCTGATAAGATGTCTGTTCATTATGTTATATGTTTATTGGATATTTATATTTCTTTTTTTTTTTAATTATTTGATATTTCTGCTCCTTTTAACTGCTATTAAATATTGCCAAAATAAATACATTATGATTGTCCTTAAGGATGTTTCACACAGTATTGATTACTTGGTTTGCTTACGTTTGCTAATTTAAGAACTTTATCTTGCATTTGTATATTGCTATTTTTTGCAGAAAAATATAAAATTGTGATCTCAAATTAATTATTTTTGTGTAGTTATAAACTGTACCTGAGAAAAAATGTACCTGAGGAAAAATGTCAATTTTCTTGTATTTTTGTAATAAATTATAAGAAATCATATTTAACTTATTTTTTGATGTATCCACACACAAAGATAAACAGGCTTCATATTTCAGTACCGTTTTGCATAAGTTCTCAAAGTACAGTTGTATGAAGTCTGAACCAGTCAACTTTTTATGACTTCATTACTAGGAATGTAAATTGCATTAGTTTTATTTATTCCGTGCATTTCATTTACTATGGCATAACTATAAATTTTAAATTCATGTGAAGATTTTGCATTGTCAGGAGAGCTGTAAGTAGCCTATTGAGTTTGTTAATTTTAAACTGAGGTTTTGTTTGGCATTGTACACATGAATTTTCAGACATAACTGTTTTATTATTATTATTATTATTATTATTATCATCATAATTATCATCTTCATCATCAGCTGACAGCATGTGGCACACAGCTGGCAGCTGTATTACAATGCTCCATTCATTTCATAATTGCACATAAAGACAAATTAAATGTTAGGGATACAAAACAGAAGTTTTTAATGTTTCACTAAGACTATTGCTTGGATATTTTGTGGTTCTTCTTACCTATTGATAACTGTATTTTGAGGAGTGTTCCTTAGACTATTAAGTTACAAAGACACAGTAAATTTCATTATTCTTTTCAAAGATTTTGTTAAATTGTATTTCCATAAAATTTTTCATTTATACAAAAGAAAAGTCACTAACAATATCATAATCTATGTTTCTGTGTTTCTATGTTTCTGTGTTTTGTCCAAGATCATAAGCAAATCAGTGAAACTCTGAAGAATACAAGTACATTAAAACTGAACTATGCATGCAGGAAAATGGCAAGAGTGTTCAGTTGTGTGGGAACCGGTAGATTCAGTCATGGATGGCATGCTTTAGTTCGTTTGTCTCATATATCACAAATTCCCAATAGTTCAGTTAATAAAGAGCAAGTGTAAATGATAAAGAATGTCATTCGAACTTCAGCATTATTCACTGAGTAAAAGCAGTGCTCTGAAATTACTCAAGACTATTTTTAAATGAACTTTTATTATACCACTATTTAGCTTTTTGAATAATTAAACTGTGATGTGCACAACACTTCTTACTGTTAAAAAACTCTTCTATGCTGGATCATGCAAATAATGTAGGCACTTTTCCGCTATATGTTTATTTTGTTTCAATTCCCCAGTTCTGCTTAAAAGATAGTCACTTGCAAAAAAAGGTCAGATTCATAAATTCAAATGCTGGTCATGCTCATCATGAAATCTGGTCTGCATGATTATATTTTTGTTGAGTTACAAATAATGCCAATAACCTCCTTCAATAACCTAATGACATTTTTTTGCCGGTGGCATAGTTTCCGCAGTAGGTTAATCCGAACCAAAATAATGAATGAAAGTGTGTGCAATGTACAGTCATTGTTGATCAACTGTACACTTATCACATACAAAACATAACAAGCTTTCAAAAGCTGTGTTTTCAGGGGTTCCTAAATGATAAGCCTATTTTAAGTTGCTATTACAATATTCCAACACAATTCGGGAGTGAGTCAAAACTCATTAACATGGATTTCTTTTTATCATCAACACATGGCAAACAAAGCAAGAAGGATGTAAACAGTAGACTTTTATAGGCAGAAAGAGCATTCCTCACCAAAAGAAGTCTGCTAGTATTAAAAATTGGACTTAATTTAAGAAAGAAATGTCTGGCCAGTCTTACCTTAAACCATTGTCACACAGAGCAAGTTTGACTAAGCTTGCTGGATGGTGCACACAACTGTCGGCTAGCAGGCAGCACTGATGGCTGATGCACCTTCAACAGATGTCACAGGCTGTAAGGAGGCCCCACACACAAACAACAGATCAAGCAATCTGTGGCCAGATTGTGCAAACTGTCCACTGATCACAAGTGTGTGGACAAACTGCAATGATCGATCACTGATCACTCGGGATTCCCGTGCAATTTCGTGAATTGCATACGATGTGTGATAGTATCGTTGCCAGGCTGTGCCTTCTTTGTTTAGTTCTTAAGTGTGTATGTGTAGTTTTATTTCATTTTGCTTTGTCCATATTGGGTAAAAACTTTACATTAGTATTTTATAGTTATTTGGGGGCTCACGAACAATTCTGAAAATTGAAACTGAAGCTGCAGTTAAGTTGAGAAGGAATACGAATAGAAAAACATTGACACTTTTGTATCCCACCTGGAAGGCGGCGCGTGGGTTGGATCAGGAAAAGGTAAAACATGTCGGTAATGCTGTATGAATTTAAATCCCCTTTACTCAAGTGATAAGAATACATAACTTGGAATGAGGTGCGAAGTTGAAGCGAAGTGTCCTGGCTGTCTGCACCTGATGAAAACTGGGCAGAAGCATTCTCAGAGCTCGTAGACCTCGACAGCACCGGCTAGAGGGCGCTGTCGTCGGAGTTTCTCGTAGTGCCAACCTAGCCGAGCGGACCTACGTTGTGGCATCATAGCTATTGATACCACAGACACCCTCAGATTTTGTAGTGATTAACTTTTTGCAGCTTGTGCTCTTAGAAGTAAAATTCAGAGTTCTCAGTGATAGTCACAATATACTGGGCTCCACGCAATGATTTTGAGCTATTTATGAAACAGCTAAAGAGATTATCAAAGTTTTTAACTTGTGTACCATAATATTTAAATTAAAATACAGTGTGTCCCAAAAAGAATGACCCGATTTTAAATAGAATTATTTATTAGGAAGAAGGGCTTCACACAAACAAATTGCATACTAAATTACTCAGAAAAGACAGAAGTTATAAAAATCCATCATAAATGTTCAATGTATCCTCCATTGGCCACACAGACGACATCTTGCCGATAGCCGAATTCATCCTAAAATAAGTGTAAGGTGTCTTCTGTCACCGAAGCTACAACAGCTGATATTTGGGTTTTTAGTTCATCAATGTCACGAGATAAGGGAGGATCGTGAACACATTGTTTAACATATCCCCACAGGAAGAAATCACATGGTGTTAAGTAAGGGGACCTAGGAGGCTAAGAGTGTAAAGCCTGGCCTCGTAGTCTTGTACGCCCTATCCAACGTCGAGGCACTTTGGCATTGAGGAAACTGCACACGTTGTGCCAGTCCGGTGGTGCTCCATCTTGCTGACAGATGAAATTGTCTGAGTCAACTTGTGGGAATAACAGTTCTGTAGCATTGCAAGATATGATTGTCCTGTTACGGTTTCTTCCTTAAAAAAGTATGGTCCATAAACCTTGCTTTGCGAAACAGCACAAAAAACATTGACTTTTGCTGAATCACATTAGTGTTCAATTGTTTCATGAGGATTTTCGAGCCCCATATATGAACATTATGTCAGTGAACCTTACCGCTAATATGGAAAGTTGCCTCATCGCTGAATATAGACATAGAAGTGTCATCTTCCATGTCCTCTAGAATAGCATTGCTAAAGTCCACTCGCTTCACTTTGTCAGTATCTTGAAGAGCTTGTACCAGTTATAATAGGTATGGTTTGAGGGCTAAACAACGCCGTAACACACGCCACACTGTCATGCGTGGGAATGCAAGTTCTCGGCTAGCACGACGCGTGGGGTTGCGGGGGCTCTGCTCAAATGCTCGTAGGATTTGTTCCACTGTTTGTTCAGAACATGTCGCCAGCCAGGACTTTTGGCTTTACAGAAGCACGCTGTTTCTTCAAACTGTTTATACCACTGTCGAATGTTCTTTGGTGATGGTGATTTAGCACGAAATTGAATATGAAACACCCACTGAACTGCGATCACTGATTGAGTATGACTAAATTCAATAACACAATATGCCTTCTGTTGTGTAGATGCAATACTGAGTGAGACTGGCTGCACACTCCAGACCAGCGCTTGTAGCGACATCCAGTGGAGTTTTTCTGAACTCTAGACCAAGCCAATTACATCTAGCACTGTTTCAGTTACCTAGTTACATTTGTCTCAATATTATTACAAGTTAAAATTGGGTCATTCTTTTTGGGACACCCTGTATATAGGGCAATCCTATTCTGCAACTATACTGAAGGCCTTTTCGTCTCATGGTCTAAGTATAACCCATACAATTTGTAACAAGAGTTATGGAGTTATTGAAATCATTTCTACAGATGTACTGAGATTGCAGTTAAACTAAAAGAGTAATGATTGAAAAAGAAATTGAGGACTATAGTTGGCTATAGTGTTAATGGCCTCTGGCCACACATCTCACAAGAAGTTATGCATTGTCAACTCTGCTGAAAGTGCACCAATAATGCCACAGGCCATTGCAGTGCATGGATGCACCTTGGCATGTTTTAAACCAGCTCGCCTGGATTTGACTCATGTTTGAAGAATGACAACACTTTAAAAGTAAGGTCCCTTGCTTGTTTGTGAAGCACTTGGTGCCTCCTAGGTATTTCAGCCATTATACCACAGAAATCAGTCAATCGTAGTTCTTTTGCACGTGAAACATCATAGAACAGTCAAATATAATGGAAGAGTACACAATACGGAATACAGAAACAGATGGAGCACTGATTGGCTAGCTGCACAGTTGTCTACTGCATATCCCTGGCCCATATGCCATAAAAGTGCTTGCAGATTGTAATACATGTAAGTGACACACTAAAAGATGTACACAACCCATTTGGGATCAGTGACAGATGTAAAGTAATGTACAGTGTCCAGGAAGAGCATTTCAATCAACATGTTTATTACATTTCAATTTCTAGCTTTTTAAAGCATTTGTGGAAATATGGAGATCACCTGCCACTGCTACTAACATAGCACTTCATTTCCATAGCAGAATTCCTCAACACAGTGGCATTCATGATAGTATGAGAAATTGCTTGGCAAACTCCTCTCACATGCTGGTCTCAAAGCAAGTGACTGATTGCAGGTGGTATCGACAGTGATCTGTCACCTGTGTGTGGAGCACTTAAGGTCTGCATCAAGTTGTTTGGTGACAAAAATGTGTTTCAAATGCAACTGTTCATTGTAATAATTCAGATTTTTCTCTTAAAACAGTAATGATTTCTTTTCTTCACTGTGCAGATGCACACACATATATTAAAGGTACTTTTTAGGTTAACTTCCAGTAGTTCTCTACTGTGGATCTGCTTACAGTGATGCACTTGAGTTGTAATGTCGGACACTGACAGGAGTTCTGATTTGGCTGAACAGGCGGCATTCAGAGACTCTTACAAGCAAAACTGCACTAGAACTCTTATTCAGAAACGTGCAAAGCTCCTGGCAGTCAAGTTGCTTTTGAGCCATCACATGAGCTACTGAATAAACTTACAGCAAATCTTACAATGTGATACATGGAATTCTTCTCGAATCACTGAGCATGAGTGGGAGATTGTAACGGCAGTACATTGCCTAATACTTAATGCTAGGCTAAATGGGTGGCTAAAAATTTGAGACAAATGACACAGAAGTTTTTGTTTTATGCAAACACTCATTTATTTGTCATGATCAAGTAAATATGCCATAATTGTGCTTTTTTGGCCTCTAGCCGAGATCCTCATATTGGGTTGTAGGCTGTTAATTACTGGTACAGAGATTACTGAAAAAAAAAAAAAAAAAAAAAATGCTCACACTACTGTATTTCTGGAAGGCAGAGAGTTCTTTCACTTCCTTTCGCCTTGACTTCTTGTCAAGTGTATTTAGTTGAAAGTTCCATCAAGGGAAAACATAAGAAACAGTAGCCTGGAATAGGGTACACTCACTGAGGCAAGCAGTTGGCATGTGACTCTTTCTCCTAAATCACTCATCTGACAACCTACTACGGAAAGCATAACCTGCAAGCAAGGTGAGTGCAACACTTTATTTTCTAGTGGTTATAAACAAAAACAGGCAGCACTATTTGTGGACGCACAGGGTGGTGTTATCCTTCCTCTGACAGAAACTCTGCAGTACATTTCTCTCCAGCATGTTTCCCTTCTCCTGGAGAACTCTAAACTCGCCTTCAAATTATCATTTTGGCCCTTTGTTCATTCAACTTAAAATGCCACATGGAACAATAAAAGTTGATCGTTAAGTACATATACACTATTGGCCATTAAAACTGCTACACCACGAGGATGACGTGCTACAGACGTGAAATTTAACCGACAGGGAGAAGATGCTGTGATATGCTGATGATTAGCCTTTCAGAGCATTCACACAAGGTTGGCGCCAGTGGAGACACGTACAATGTGCTGATATGAGGATGTTTTGAACCGATTTCTCTTGCACAAACAGCAGTTGACCAGCATTGCCTGGTGAAACGTTGTTGTGATGCCTCGTGTTAGGAGGAGAAATGTGTACCATCATGTTTCCGACTTTGATAAAGGTCGGATTGTAGCCTATCACGATTGTGGTTTATTGTATTGCAACATTGTTGCTCATGTTGGTCGAGATCCAATGACTGTTAGCAGAATATGGAATCGGTGGGTTCAGGAGGGTAATACGGAACGCTGTGCTGGATCCCAGCGGCCTCATATCACTAGCAGTTGAGATGACAGGCATCTTATCTACATGGCTGTAACGGATCGTGCAGCCATGTCTCGATCCCTGAGCAACAGATGGGGACATTTGCAAGACAACAACCATCTGCACGAACAGTTCGACAATGTTTGCAGCAGCATGGATTATCAACTCGGAGACCATGGCTGCGGTTACCTTTGATGCTGCATCACAGACAGCAGTGCCTGCAATGGTGTACTCAACAATGAACCAGGGTGTACGAATGGCAAAACATCAATTTTTTCCGACGACTCCAGGTTCTGTTTACAGCATCATGATGGTCGCATCCGTGTTTGGCGACATCGCGGTGAACACGCATTGGAAGCGTGTATTCGTCATCGCCAGACTGGCATGATGGTATGGGGTGCCATTTGTTACACGTCTCGGTCACCTCTTGTTCGCATTGATGGCACTTTGAACAGTGGACATTACATTTCAAATGTGTTACGACCCGTGGCTCTACCCCTCATTTGATCCTTGCGAAACCCTACATTTCAGCAGGATAACGCACAACCGTATGTTGCAGGTCCTGTACGGGCCTTTCTGGATACAGAAAATGTTCGACTGCTGCTTTGGCCAGCACATTCTCCAGATCTCTCACCAGTTGAAAACGTCTGGTCAATGGTGGCCGAGCAACTGGCTCGTCACAATGCGCCAGTCACTACTCTTGATGAACTGTGGTATCGTGTTGAAGCTGCATGGGCAGCTGTACCTGTACATGACATCCAAGCTCTGTTTGACTCAGTGCCCAGGTGTATCAAGGCCATTATTACGGCCACAGGTGGTTGTTCTGGGTTCTGATTTCTCAGGATCTATGCACCCAAATTGCATGAAAATGTAATCACATGCCAGTTCTAGTATAATATATTTGTCCAATGAATACCCGTTTATCATCTGCATTTCTTCTTGGTGTAGCAATTTTAATGGCCAGTAGTGTATGAACAGTCTCCATTTAAATGGTTCCCTGCATGAGGATACTAAATAAGATTTACAATTGGCCTCATATTTTAATAACATATGTAGAATTTCACATACTAAAAGTTTTATTAGACATATTCCTGCTACTTGATGAAGCAATCGGGGAAATACAAGGGTGATTCTAAAAGGTAAGAATATTTTGATCTGCCGAGTTGTGCAGCTCTTCGCAACCCATTTCAGTGTGTCATAAACCTTCCTAAGTTTTGGCATCATTATGATGCTAACAGCAAGTGGGAAGGGTTATTTGCTTCTTATTTGTGACAATATTAATGATCTTACCAGGTGTTGTGTTCGTAATGTAACACTATTTCTGAATTAAAAAAAAGTCTGTCCTATCAAAATGTACTGACAGCTAACCAGATTTAATGGAAATGTGATGAAGTTTTAGTTTGAATGTAACGTGTCTTGTTTAGTGGCAGACAAATGAACATTTGACTGACAAAATCAAATCGTGGACTGAGGGGACAATTCGGTAGGGTAGACATTTTGCTGTTGATTGACTGAATTTTTGCTTTCCTGAAATATCACAATGGTTTTTTTTTTTTTTTTTTTTTTTTTTTTTTTTATAAAATTTTTAGTGGTGATTTCAGTTATAGAAAAGTGTATGAGAGGTGGGTCCTTAAACATTTTACAAATGAATGCAAAATGGTAGCTGCACAGAGTTTTCTCTCTCAGTACAAGGATGGTGAGGTTTCTGAAAAGACCTGGGTCACACATGAAAGATCAGAAACGAAGTCCCCTGTCAGTGGAATGGCATCATTGACTATCCCTAACAAAAAAAAGCCATACAAATTATGAGTAGCAGAAAAGTGAATTGAAAATGATCATATGGCATTATTGACTAGGAGACCATGTCTACAGTTGTTTGACTCCCAGGTGAAAGGCTTCCTATATGACGCTGCTGCAGTGAATTGTTCGCCAATGATGGTGAAATAATGATGACAATGTGATGCCCAGTCCCAGAGTGGATAAAATCTCCGACTAGGCTGGGGATCGAACCCAGAGCCCCCACGTGGCAGCCAGCCGTGCTGACCATTATGGAGGTGGACCAAAAAGGTCTTGGGCCGCAGTATTTCGGGATCAAAAGGGTGTCCTATTCATTGAATCTATGCCTAGAGGAGAAACTTTAAATGCAGTGACCTACTGTAAGATCCTTCACTAAGCCTTTCTGTTCAAAAAGATATGGCATGGATTGTTGTCTAATGTCAATGCGCCTCTTCACAATAATGCTTCCCACTTTCTGATGTGTTGAAGAATTTTCTTCGGAAGTTTTAAGGGGGAAGTTTTTGAACATCCACATTATAGCCTAAACCTGGCTCCGAATGATAACTATCCTTTCCCAAATTGATGGGTTTCTTGGGTAGAAATCATAACGAACAAAACAATAAACAGTACGAGGACAGAATGACTGGTTCAACAACTTGGTGGCAACTAAGTATGCCGAGAGCAATGGAAAACTTGGAGTACAACATATGTATGAGTTTGAACAGCAACTGTGTATACAAATAACTAAGGTAGTAAAATGTGTTGTAAAATAGATTATCTTGAGTAAAAAGGCTTAGTGAAACAAATTTTCTTTACTTTTAGCATGACCCTCCTACATGTAGGGTTGGCACCAAGAACATCATAGTGCAAGTAAAGAGTACGTATTATCAAACCCAATTGCCCAGAGAGCAAAAAGTGGACAAATCACTGTGAGTAAAACTGTGGGAAAAAGAAGAGGAAGGACAGAAGAACACTTTGCCACAGAATTCTATTCTGTTTGAGTCAGAGGAGTCAATATTCTCCACTAGCAGCTGCTGTTTTGAGATGACAGCCTTGCCACAGGTGGCCACTCTGCTGTGGTTATCACAGTCCTTTCAACCCCCCCCCCCCCACACCAGTCTGAAAATCACGAGTAGTACCTGAGGACACAAGGTAGAGAACCAGCCTCTGTTGAGCTGCCCCCAACTGCATATAAAGTTTGCTGTTGTCCGGCTCTCAACAGCACACCATCAACTGATCCTGAATGCACTAAACCTCTGACTTTTCATAAGCCTTGTCTTGGTGTAGACAGGAAATTGTAATCCTCGATAACATGTGTGTGTATTGTTATACAAGCAAAACACCCTGGGGGAGCTTTACTGTCCATGCTGCTAGTTAAATCACAGTAGTTTTGTATCTGTCTGAGGGTGGGTGCATTAGTATCTCATGTTATACGGTTTAGCGTTTGCATATTGCACACTTGTACTCTGTTATGAAGATATTTTCACAGAATTGGGGTTGTTACGTTAGACTATGTTTTCTGTTGTATGTGTCGATGATTGTGTACTACATACTTTTTCACAGGAGAAAAATAACTGTGATGATAATGTGAGTATCCATGTGTCCCATACACTAAAATATTCAAAATATCACTGAAAAACCTGCAAAAATGTATTTTTGGAGTCATGTTCACCCTATGAAAACACACACGTACCAAATGAACATCATTGCACAATAATTAAATATTGACAAGCACTTTTTTTTTACAGTACTTCTCTCTCTCTCTCTCTCTCTCTCTCTCTCTCTCTCTCTCTCTCTCTCTCTCACTGACAACAAATTATATTTACAGTGTAATGCATATGAATACATGTTTTGTCTGAATAATCCACTGGCCACTTTTATTCTGAGCCTTTGTTCCTTCATTTTTCCACAAAACTCTAATATAGTTTACCTTTCTTGAAACTACGTCAACTTATTCACAAACATGGTGCCTCATTTATTGAGGCATCTTTCAACCACAGATCAGTTCTGTGCAAGGAAAATGATGAAGTTTGTGAAAAGTATTGTTCATAATAATCACAGAATCTGCTATCAACACAGTTTCTCACACCATTAATGGGCAATTTATTGTGTGCATTTTGCTACTGAATACTGCATCACTTAACATCATATCGTCCCCCCCCCCTCTCCCCCCCCCCTGCTGCAATCTGCACACCATCAGCTTACTCAACCTTAACATTCTGCTTGCATTTTACATCAGAACGATCATGCCTTTCTCCTTTTCATCATCACAAAGTTTAATGGCATTAACAGCAAGAAACAAAGGCATTTTCCATAGTCACTTGAAATGCTCTTACTGCAAGGAAACAATGATCACTAGTTTGAATGGAATATGGTTGCACCTAGTGATGTGATGAAATTAATTCCCACTACGATAAAGTCTACGCTTTGCTTCATCAAGTAATACTTGCCAACATTTATGTTTCATTGCTTGATACCTTATATGTTAAATGACTTGTAGAAACCACATCAACACCCAGAGCACTGAATTAATTTAACTGACCTCTTAAGCATAACCTTATCCAATATGAATTAATTATCCTAGAAATTCAAGTCACAACATGAATTTCATCAAATGAAAATATATTTGTCTACGTACAAGATGTTTCAACAGATGTGTGATACACATTGTAGGGTGGTTAAAAAGAAAAACTGTGTGCGTTGTGAACAACTCACTGTACTTCTCAACATAGTCTCCTTTGAGGGAGATACACTTGGTCCAGCAATCCTCCAGCTTTTTCATCCCATCAGAAATAGTTACTGTCAAGCTCTGCAAAATACACGTTGACAGCAACTGTCGCTTCCTCGTTTGATGAAAATTTCTTCCTAGTGAGCCAAAGTTTCAAGTTAGGTACTAGGGAGAAGTCATTTGGGGCTAAGTCTGTTGAATAGGAGGATGAGGAAACAGTTCAAAGCCCAATTCATGCACTTTTGCCATTGCTATCATTGATGGATGGGATGGTGCATTATCTTTGTGAGAGAGCACTTTTTTGTGTGGCAGTCATGGTCTTTCTTCAGCCAAGGCAAGTTTCAAATGATCCGACAATGAGGCATAATTGGATCCAGTTATGGTTCCACATTTTTCTAAGTAATCTATTAGGATTATTCCTTGGGAATCCCAAAAAACGGTGGACCTCACCTGACTAAATAGTTTTTACCTTCTTTGGTACACATTCATCAGTGATGGTGATTGTTCTGACTGCCATTTTGACTGGTGTGTAATAATGGCTCCAGGTTTCATCAACAGTAGAAAATTGGCACAAAAAGTCTTGGGGATTGCAATTAAATATCACCAGCCATTGTATTGAAATGTTGTGCCAGATGTGCTTTCAGACTATTGTGAGCAGTTGTAGCTCACAACTTGCACACAGCTTCTTCATAGTCAATTATACATCCAGGATATTATGCACTCACTCAGTTGAGATGCCTTCAGTCTTGGCAATATCACGAATTTTCATTTGGCAGTCTTGCATTACTGTATTATGGATTTTGTCAGCGGTTTCCTTTGTGGTGACCTCAATTGGACGGCCGGAGTGTGCTTTGTCTTTGGTGCTTGTCCATCACTTTTAAATTCATTAATCCAAAAGTAAATGGTCTTCAATGATGGTGCAGAGTGCAGGCAAACTTCATGCCATTCTGTTTTGATTTGTGTTGTAGCACAACTCTTCAAATGAAAATGTTTAGTAACATCATGAAACTCGGTATTCTCCATTTTCAAATCTCATTCAACACACTGACCAGTTAAGGCAGCTGTCAGCAATGAACTGTATGCTGCACATTATTCAAATTCTTTATACAGACCTTGGAATAATCGAGCTTACCAACCATGAAGGTGCTACAAAAATGTTCCTTTTTTTGCGGAAATTTACCAGACTTATCAAACCACCTCCTATCATGAATCACAAGGACAATAAAAGTCAAGGATTGAAAGATTAATTGATACAACCTAACTGTTGGGGCATGGCAAGGCACCGTAGGATAGTTGAAGGGTGAAGCAACTGAGTTCAGTGACATTTATACAGTTAAATTTTAGCATACACTATTTCATATAACAATATGTTTTGAAGCAGTATCAGACAGATAGCAAACCATTAGAAAACAACCATTTTACAGAGAACAATGATCCACAATTACATATCAACACAATTGTGAAACTAATTTTCATTTCAATAACACTTATCTCTTATCCCATGCATTAGATGGAGGTAAGATGTAGCCTTTTAAACAAAAATCAAGACAAGCTACCGCATACTGAAGTTTTATCTTCAAGTTATTTAATCTTGGCGATTCTTAAATCTGCTTTAGTTATTGTTAGCCAGTCAGAAATTTTACCGGATTAAAAAAATAAATAAATTTCCTAATCATAAGCTTATGCCCCTTTCTGTGCAATCGCAGATGAAAAGCAACAAGACAACATATGACATCTAGAAAATTTTCAATATTTTCTTAAAAGCAAAAGCAAAGGCAATTATTACTTTTAACCAGAGCAGACACATGTGTAAACCAATTAATCCTGACATGCAATTTTAGGCTAACAGGTATTCCACCAGGGATCGACAGACAGTATTTAACAGGGAGGACACAATCAGTGCTTCAATACATATTATTGGATTCCTGATGGCAAGCCTTTATATTCAGTCCTTTGATATCCACCTCAGAGCTCCATTCAAAATATCTCTTGAATCACATCTGAAACAGGCCATTTAGCAACAAGCAAGCAAGCAAGCAATCATCATCATCATCATCATCATCATCATCATCATCATCATCACCTGGTGTACACCTAGAATTTGTATTATATCAAAGGACAAAGCAGATCAGTTAGAAATTAGCTCATACTGTTGGTAATGAAAGGAACTTTGGGGATGTGACTTGAATAACACTGCAGGATCCAGATGCAATAACAATGCCAGGTTTCCAGTCTGGCAGGGTATTTGATGTTAAATATATTTTCACCCACAGTCTGCTCGTTCTCCAACTATCCACTACCACATGGCAGCTAGTCTTCTATTCACACTGAAAACAGTGTGGCCCCTTAGCTAAATGGTCAGAGCATTTGACTCACATGCATTGGGCCTTTGTTTGATTTCTGGCTGGCTGGGTTGGAGATTTTTTTCAACTCAGGGAATGGGTGTTGTGTTGTCCTCATCATAATTTCGTCATCAGTAACATACAATGCGGTGTCAACTGGTAAGTCTTGCAACCTGGCACCTGAACTTGCCCTGTGGGGACTCCCAGCCATTAATGCTTTATGATCCTTTCATTTCACAGGAAAACAGAGTGCCATTTCACTGTGTTAGACAACATCCTCAGTGGCCAGAGACAAATCCATGTGTCTAAATATATGTGTACTGAAGAAATATATGGATCCGGTGATTTACTGAATATGGTATCAGTCACTTCAATATAACATCTCTTGGTCTGCCACATACATTGACTATTATGCTTATTGGCTTCTGTTGAATGGGAAACACCAATATGTGAACTGCAAACACATTTTTAATTTTGCCTGCTTCCTAACAAGTTATGAAAGGCTGTAGAATTTCTGAAATTGGGCATCGACTTTTTAAAATTGTGAAGAGAACTGTTTGATACCTACGAGAAAATGACAAATCAAAAAAATCTGTTTGAAATATTCAGATGTCAGCAAGAGAAAAAAATATCACGATGGTGGTAACATTGCAGAAACTGTGATTCGTTGAAGAGAAAAGTCAGGGATTGAAACTTAACTACCATGAAGGTTACTCAATAGGCTGTAAACTATACATACAAGACGATTAATTTCCTGCCTCAGTTCATTGTTGAGTTTCCTGTGGAAATTAAAGAAACTGCCCAAACATTCCTTGAGACCCATGCTTAGGATATTAAAACCACACTCTCCAATTCATTTGGTTCATTTATTCATTATTATTTCATTTTCAAGTTATAGGATGTTGAAGGTCAAAAAACATTTCCAGCATTCTGAAAATATGGTGCAATCAATATCTGTGAATGTTGTACCAGTTGTAGAAACTTATAGATGTCTCAAGATTGTGAATGCCACAGGTGAATAACGTATCTCGAATCCGTACAGCTTCTGAAAAATTATCACCAATCTGGTTTGAGGCAAGAGCAATTGAACTCATTGAAAATTATGTCTTGTATTAAACAGACTTTGAAGTTCGAGAGCTAACAAATGAGGGCTCAGCTGTGCTTTGCACTGCACATGGAGGGGCAAGGGAATAGATAGTTGGGCACAGCATGTAGCTTATTGTGCTGTGTGGCAATAGCACAGAAGGAAGGGCTGGCTAGCTTGGTTGGGAAAGTGTGTGTCTCTCACGCACGCCACTAAGAGTAGAGTGCCTGCAAGTAGAGTGAGCTGGGGGCACCGTCGACACCAGTGAGCTGCACGCTTGAAGCAAAGTGCTGAAGAGAACAGTGTTACTTTTCTTAAGGCCAAGCAGTACACACTCTTTAGGAGCGCCATGATCTAAACTACTGGTCCTATTACTCACTCCTTACATTCTAAAGTCTTCACTGGCACCAAGGGAATACCTGTTTCAAAACGCAACACAGAAGACAGTGTCTCTTCTCATCGGAAGGTGCTACTAGTACGCTTTTGAAGACAAAGGGTTTGGAAACCAGCATTCTGCATTGAATTTGGACCAAAGCTACCAGTATTTGTTAGATGCTGTAGGTGCTCCACTTGCAGCTGAGAATTGTGTTTAAAAGGGTAAACAAAGAGACATTGACTCTGTACAAATGCACAAGATGTTCACGCAAAAGCCTAGGAGTGGGAGCAGTGAAAATTACTCGACTTGTTTGTTGTTGGGATATTTGTTAAATGACACCTTTTTTTTGTGATGCTTTTGAAGTCTCAGTTGTATTGTTAACTATGTTTGAGAGAGAACACCCATGTAAGATTAAGAAATGTTGTCACAAACAGCATTTGACTGGCTGTTCCTTTTCTGTTTTTAAACAACTGTCTTACTTAATCAAAACATGGATGGAAAACACTCATGTATTTAATTCAGAGACAAAATTAACACATGATAATGAAATAATTCAAGTTAACATAAGTTTTATGAGAGATTAGACCTCGTAAATATATAATGTTTGATATTGTTAAAATCAACATTTAAATGCAGTTTGGGATATAAGTTTTGTTTGATTATATTTATCAAGGTTGGCCAATTGGTTCAAATTCTTATGAAATTGTATTTATGGCATGACACAACACCAAAATGATGAAGTTGGGGAGGCACAGAAGCAGCAGCAAATACCCAACATACTGTAAGGTATAATGGGGATATAGGAATTTACCTTGGGACTGGTGTTAGGATGTAAAAGGGCCTTCTGTCAGTGACTCAGAAGAGTCAAGATGTTTCAGTTCTAGCTGGAGAGGACTTTGGTTGTGTATTTCATTATGTAAGCAGCTGTGCCTGGATTAGTGGACCAGAGATTTTTCTCAGGAACTCAGGAGAGTCCAGACTTTTTTGTTCCTCTTCTAGTGAATTGTGGACCGGGTTGGGGACTCTAGAGGGTCAAGACACATCAAATTTAGGGGCTGAGTTTCCTGAACAGTGAAGTTTTCGGACTTCACTTTTTGTTGAGAATATATCATGATTTAGGAGATTTCTGTGCAGTTGAATTGCAAGAGCTCTAAACATAGAGTTGGTTTACCTCGGCTTGGAATTCCTTCCCCAGTGGCACTGTACCAGAGTAGTAAATTATGTTGGGAACTGCGGTCAGACTCAGGAACAGTTAAAACAGTTCTTTGCACATTGTAAGTGAGACTGTCGGCTAAATTTGCACCTGCTGAAGTGACTGAGATAGTTTGCGTCATTGATACACTGTTACTAATAAACTAGCAACTTTAACAATTTCATTGTGTCACCTAGTTTTACTTGCAAAACCCAACTCCAGCTACATAGATGTGATTTGAACTCAGACAGCAGATTTGCTAGGATATTATAAACTTGAAGTAACTGTAAAGGGAACTATTTTCCAGTGATGTATAGTTGGCCCCAGACAAATTCTGATGAGACAAAATTGAAATCAAACCCAATAGTATTTTTACGTTTCCTTCCCTAAGAAGAGTTTTAGTTCACAACAGATAAGATATGCTTCCTCCTTGCATTCTGATGGATATCTGGAATGCGTATGCCTTGTTACTTTCTTCTAGGGGAAAGAACCTACACAGCCCAACCATTTTTTTTTCTCATTTTGAAGATGACTATAAGACTTATGTACAGTTGGCAGCGTTTTCACCATTGCTTAACCTACTCGAAGCATCTGGAGCATTTGAAATAGCATCTTCTGCCAGTAAAACCAAATATGTAACAAAGTAAATTAATACCTTATTTGTTTGCTGCTGTCACAGTCTCTCATGAATAATTCTGTGTGACTGGTTTCAGGCATAACACGTCTCCAGACCATAAATATTAGAATACTCATATAGTTGTTGCTATGGTCTTCAGTCCAAAGTGTAGTTTGTAATACATCAGAACTGTGGTACTAACTGCAGATACTCCCTGTTATGTGCATGGTGCTATGCAGTTTTGACATGCTATAAATAAACCCTGAAACCAGTCACCTAGAACAATACATGAGCAACTGTGATGGCAAAAAGAGAAACTGATACCAATTGTGACTATATTCATCATAGCATTACAGAATGCCGCAAATCTACAGAAACTATTTTTTTTCTGTTTTTAGATTCCATCCACTGAATACAAATGGAGAAACATCACAAAAGATTTTGAGGTTTCCTGGAATTACCTACTCAGTGTTAGGGCTTGTGATGGAAAACACATAGTTATTCAAAGGCCAAAGAACAGTGGCAGCATGTTTTTCAACTACAAATGGACCTTTAGCTTTTTTTTTATGATGACTGCTGTTGATGCTACCTATTTTTTCTTGTTTGCTAATACAGGCTATCAGGGCTGCATTTCAGACCATGAAGGTTTCCCAGAAACTTTGTTCCATAAAAAATGAATTGGCATTTCCACCTCCTGAAGCTCTTTCAGCAAGCATTAAGTGTTGTCATATGTATTAGTGACTGATGATGCATTTGCATCACAGGAACAACTTATTAAACCCCTTTCAGGCCTTCAAAAAAGGCACTCTTGTCGAAGACAGTACAACTAAAGATACTCAGGTGCTTGCAGAGCAGTGGAGAACAATTTTGTGTTGTTGGCATGTTTTTCATGTATTTAGAAAACCACTAGTGCTATCTGTGGATAATGCAGAACTTGTTACAACATGCACTTATCTTCACAACTTCTTGAGAAAAAGTTACACTTCAAAACTTCTGCACTCACCTCAAGGAATATTTGACAGACAAAAGGGGTGAAAATGTTTGTGTATCATGGAGGTTCATAATCCAGAATGATACTGACATGGATAATTTGCAGTCACACCACAGATGGTCAGCCTTAGAACCAAAAGAAGTGTGGGGTGAGATTATGAGGTACTTTACATCATGCATGCCTTTGTAAGATCACTACTGGTACTGACATGTCCGCAGCAAGAGGAAATACAAATTCTTATAATGCAAGGAAATGAAAACTATGCTACACACATCTTAATGTATGTAATCTACAAATAAAAAAAACACATATTTGAAGCTCATTGAGATTGACAGGAATAGGCTGTCACTATAAGTGCAATAAATTTGTTAATTTACTTTTAATTTCTCATAGTCATGTCAGTTACAATAATCCGCAATAAAGACATTGTTTTACTAGTTGTCCACTCCATCTCTCATACAACAAGCTACACAGAACCACTGACTGTCAGATAACTGGCAACAAGAAGCAACATGTCATTTCTTGTTAACAAGCCTTGCATTCACGTGACAACAGATGCTAGAATGTCATTAATAAACAGTCCCAATTCAAGAATAACAGCAAAGTGCATAGCTACAACACTAGAAGAAAGGAAGGTATTCACTATTCTGGATTAAATCTCACTTTGGCACCGAAAGCGGTGAATTATGCTGCCACAAAAATCTTTGGTCATTTGCCAAATAGTATTAAAAGTCTGACAGATAGCCAGCCAACATTTAAAAGCAAATTAAACGAATTTCTGAATGACAACTCCTTCTACTCAATACATGAATTCTTAGATATGAAGCAGTAACTGTAAAAAAAGTAATTAATTAATTATTTTGTGTAAAGAAAACTTATGTTAAAGTGACACGTTCCACATCATTATGAAATGTTGTTTTCATGATCTATGGAAGAAGCATTAATGTTTGTACGTCTTTATGTAATGATGCATAGGGTGTGCTGCCATGTGTCACCCTGGTCAAATTGCTCCTTGTGACACAGCCACATGCCACATGTTGCCAAGATGTCCCATTGGTGGAACTGCAGTTTAGAATGAGTGGGGGTGATATTTTGGGCTGACAGATATATTTTTCTGGTCTTTCTGATGTAAGTACTTAGTGCTTGGTATGAAATATGATACAAACACCAGAGTGTGCTCACTTTGTCTGGGGTGTAATGAATGAGACAAAGTAGCAGGATTTCCAAGTTATCTACAACTGCAAAACTCATCAGACTGATCACGGTATACACCTCAGCATGTCCAGCAGGACTCCCATGTGTGATGGATACTCAGAAGCATACTCAAACTCCATTTTAGAACCCCCTCCAACACTGTTGTGAAACAGCAAGGATCACCCTTATTAAAACTGCCTTGCATTACTTACAAGTAAAACTACCCAGCAGACACACTTCAGTTTTGATTGGCTTTGAGTATATTGTAGCTTAGAGTAAAATAAAAGAAACCATTTTTTTTTTTTTTTTTTTTTTTTTTTGTATGTGCCCATACGGGCATTAAGGAGATGAACCAACCCCTTGAAAAAAATTGAGTTTAATATTCCTAAGTGAATACCACTGGAATGGTAACACATATAATACATTCTACATTTTTAATGTGCATTACTAAGGTGCAAACAGATTTGCTGAAAAAGTGATTTTTTTCAAAATACCCTCTCCCTCATTACTTTGTTTTTCATTTTGACCTTTGACTAATAGCAACATTTATAGCATTGTTAATATCAAATTTAATCATATGTGATGAAATAGTATTCCTGATATACATTGTCAGAAATAAGCAAGAATTTCTTTGTATAAAATTGCATTCAGTACCCCCTTTTCTTTTTTTTTTATTCAAACATTTAACATATTTTACAGACTACAGGATGCAACTTAAATTTTAAGCATTTAAAAAAAAAAAAACATTTTTACCATTTTTATTGTTAGATTGCAAAGTCAGACTAAAAAAAATTCTTAGTTTATAAAACCGAACTAACCTTTAAAATCCCTGTAAATCATCATCTCAACTTTCTTCTTCTTCTTCCTCTTCATTGCCATTGTTGTCCTCTTCATATATAAGATGGTCTTCACTGCCATTGAGAGCATTAATTATGCTGCACATCTTGAAAGATTTAACAATAATGTCTTCTCTCACTTTGGACCGCAACTGTTTTATCTGCTGACACACTTGTTTGATTGTACGTAGAGCTTTAAGCTCTCTTCAGCATGAATTCATGTTGGGTTTCATCCATCACCCTTTTGTCCCATTCCTCTCTCATACACACTTTAAATGATTCATTTATCAAGACATTAAGAGGTTACTATTGTGCAGGAAGTCCTCCTGTAATAACAGCAAGCTCTGTATTTCCCTGTCTCAGTTTTTCAAGTGACAACTAAACTGATCTAGTGCAAGAAGAGAACTCTTCTTCAACAAGGCATCTTTCCTACCCTCCCACACTCTGTTAACTCTTAATTTCGTATCAGCCTCATCCATACAATCCTTGTCATGTACATGAACACCAACATTTGGTGGTATTTCAGAAGGTTTTGGCATTGTTTTGTGCTTGAAAATGGTCATTGGATTAAGTTTAGTACTGTCAGCACAACATGAAATGATGACATTTATTGCATTTTTTCCTCTACTGTTGTTTTTATAGTTATAGTTTTAGCACCTTTGATGGCAACAGTTCTGTTACTCAGCACATCAAATGTCAGAGGAGTTTCGGTCATATTCGCTGTTTGGCTTAGTTCCACACAGGTGTTCTTTCAATGTTGAATAATAATGTGGTGGAAAGATAGTATTTTCCCTTCATATTCTTGTGGCATTTTCTGATAAGTTTTGGTTTTGGTTCACTTGCTAAGTTCACGATGCTTGATAAACCTGTAGGCACCAACCAACTCTACTGTTAAAGTCTGTTAAGTTCCACTGTACTGCTAGCTTACAGGTGTGTATTTGAATCATTTTTTAATTAATTCCAGTGTTGTTTTGATGGTATTCTTGAATCCATTTTAATATACCATCTTCTAGTTTTTGCCATTTTGCATTCAGTCCTCTGCACATTGAGTCTTCCTCATTCTTCTTTCTTATCCTGGGAATTGCAAATGGTTTTTTTCTGTTGGTGGACAGCAAAAGTACTGCTCAATTGCTGTGTTTCAATGTTCTTTTGCATATACTATTGCTTTCATTTTATAGCTCTCACCATTGAATACCTTTTATGTTTTTGTGTTACAAAACTAGCTACTAACAAACTTTTACTGATAAAATCACTTTCAGTTCAAGTTCACTGGCAACATAGACTGCAATGATGCATCATAGGCTGGACCATGTTCTATGATGTTGGTGGGACAGTAGGGAGACATTGTTGGCAAGCTTCTGAATTCCTGCAACTCACATTTGTCACATTGGTGCACTGCTGCTGCCAGGTGAATCAAATGTTGCCAGATAAAGATAGGTTTCACGCAGCATCAAATGAATGGCCATTTTTAAGACTGGTGGGAGTTTTGAGTCAAATACCAGAGGTTTTAATATTAATTTCAAGTATAAGACACACATGAATTTTGGAGCCAACTTTTCAAAGAAAAAATGGTGCAGTTTATAGTCCATAAATTGTGATATGCAGCTTTCTCATTGTTGTACAAATTTACAATACTGCACTAACAAATTCAAATATAACATAATTGAATCTGAGAAGGTTGCAACTTGAAAATAAAAAAAAATACACCAAATACAAAAACAAAACAATTACAAAACAAGGTATTTTATATTTCATGAAATTAAAACAAAAATTACGTGTAGAACAGCATATGTTGATATACATTTAGACTAAATTTATCTGCAGAAGACTTATTACAAATGCAACATGAAAAAAGTCATCAAAATGGTCATATCAGTTGCACATGCAGCAATATAGCGATATTTCCAGCTTATTTCTAATACACACGTCTCTGGAATACCACTTCATTATATATGATTGTGTTTGGTATTATGGATGCTATACATTTTGCTATTACTCAAATGTTGAAATGAAAAACAAAATAGTGGGGGCCATGGGATCTAGAAAAAATGAAGTTTTCAACAAATCTGGGTGCATCATTGTAGCAGACATTTTATTTGGAGTTCCTTTCTTTTACCATTTCAAGGATATTCATTCGGAGATATTAAACTCAGGTTTTTTTTTCCAATGGGTTGTATCACCCCCTTAATGACCATATGGGCCAGTATTTTGCTCTACATTACAACATATACAAAGCCAATCAAAATTGAAGTATATCACTTGGGTAGGTTTACTTGTTTCAGCTGGATACAGACACATCGTAACCAACAGATAAGACGTGAAAGAGAGGCATGCAACAGTGCTAAGGATGAACACAAATTTCTGCTTCAGATACATCTACACCCTTCTGCCTCCGCCCCCCCCCCCTCCCCCAATAACCATAGTCACAAACAACCTAGACTTTTAACCCAGTCTTATGATAGAAGAAACGCATAGAACAATCTCTATCCAACAATCTGAACCAGGCAAAAACAGTAACATAGATGCTAAAATATTAGGTTGGTGCATAAATTTATGGCATTTTTAACACTGTACAAAAAGACAGATTGCTAATTACCATGAAGAAAACATGTTAAGCTGCAGATAGGCACAATTTACCAACTGAGCGAGGTGGCATAGTGGTTAGCACACTGGACTCGCATTTGGGAGGATGATTGTTCAAACCCATGTCCGGACATCCTGATTTTAGACTTGCTTGTGTGTATGAATGGTTTGTGTGTCTCTCTTTTACTGATGAATGCTGTGCCCAAAAGCCTTATGTAAGGGTCTTTTGACTGTGGTTTGTTGGTTTAGAGGAGGGGACCACACAGTGAGGTCATGGGTCCGATCGTATTAGGAAAGGATGGGATGAAAATTGTCCATGCCTTTTTGAAGGAACCATCCTGGCATTCATCTTAAGTGATTTAGGAAAATCACAGAAAACCTAAATCAGAATGGCCGGACATGGGTTTGAGCCATCTTCCTCCCGAATGCGAGTCCAGTGTCCTAACCCCTGCACCACCTCACTCAGTTTTTTAATTGTGCCTATCTGCAACTTAACATGTCTTCTTCACAGTAATTAGCAATCTGTCTTTTGCTACAGTGTTAAAAAATGTCATAAACTTATGCACCGACCTAATGTTTTAGGATGTATGTTACTATTTTTGTTTGGTTCGGGTCATGGGATAGAGATGTGTTCTATGAGTCTGTGGGTTTCTTCTGTCATATGGTTGGGGTACAAGTCTAGCATGTTTGTGACTATGGTTATTTGAGGGAGGGAGGAGGGGTCAGGGGGAGGGGGGGGGGGGTTGGCAGGCACACCTCACACCTCTTGCACACATGACTTCCAACTCCAATATCTCGGGCTGGAATGTGCCTTCTTAATGGTAAGTAGCAATCTGTTCTTTCCTACATTGTTTATATTCCTACCTGGAGTATCCATTGTTTGATTTTGCTGAACAGCTTTCTTTTGTCCTACAAACCTGTGATGTTTTCCATTGTTACATGTCTCTGTAGAAGTACTCGTCTCAGTGTCCAGCATGGCTTTCTACCATCCCACAACCCTGTGATGATTTTCTTTGTTACTCTTCTCTATAGCATTACTCGTCTCATTGTCAATTCTTTCTCTTCTTTCCTGTGTTTTTTCACCTCCTTCCAAAATGCATCTACTTCTGAGCCACATTGTATCAACGATTGTCTGTGCACGACACAGACTTGGTGACCACACAGATTGTTGATGCAGCATCTGATGCCCCAGATTCTTTCCTCTTGTTCCTATTGATCCCAACCTGATGTACCTACGTCTTTTATTTTCTACAGCTACCCATGCCGCACGAACTGTTGAACCTCGACCTAACCCGTCCCCCTCCCTCTCTCTTCACATACCACAAAACACACACACACACACACACACACACACACACACACACAAATGTATCTGTGAATATTTTTACATGGTTTCATGCAGTTTCATGTATTTTTGTGTATGTGTGCACAGTTATATGTTCCTAGCGTATTTTTGCGTATATATAAATATTGGGCATTCCACCCTGAAATGCTGGAGTTGACAGTCATGTGTGCATGAGGTATGCTTGCTTGTGTGTGTCAATGGTGTGTGTCTCCTTTACTGATAAAGCTGTGGCCAAAAGCTTTATTTAAGTGTCTTTTAATTGTGCCTGTCTGCAACTTAATGTGTCTTCTTTATGGTAAATAGCAATCTGTCTTTTCCTACAAGATGTATAACTTTGCTTCCACTGTTTGTTGATAGGTGGCAACAACGGTGAGTAGCGGTCGAAAGAAACAGATCGCAGGCCTCAGGCAGTTAGCTTGGACCTTGGTCAAACATTAGTCGATTTGTGTCTGCATCATAAAGTTGTTCTTGATGAAAAATGTGAGTTTACGAGCCTAATTCTCATCAGTTGCGGGAGGTGCTAGTTTTGTTCCAGTATGAAGAAAACAGCGGCTGAGTCTCATCGAATGCTCTCAAGTACATATGGTAGGGATGCTATTAGTGAAAGAACACAATGTGAGTGGCTTCAACACCCCAAGATCAGTGATTTTAATGTTGTAGACTGGCATAGTGGTGGAAGAGAAAATGTTTTCGAAGATGCAGAACTGGAGACATTGCTGAGTGAAGACTCACATGTAACTCAAGAAAAATTGGCAAGATTAGTGGGTATGACACAGCAAGCCATTTCAAAACGTCTCAAGGCTATGGGCATGATTCAGAAAGAAGGAACTTGGATCCCGTGTGAGCTGAAACCAAGAGACATTTAACGGTGTTTGTGTGTTTGTGAACAGTTGCTTTAGAGGCAAAAACAGAAGGGATTTCTGCATTGCATTGTGACTGGGGACAAAAAAGGGCTCATTACAATAACCCTAAACGCAAAAAATCATGAGGATATCCCGGCCAAGCTTCCACACTGATGGCCAAAATGAATATTCATGGCTTCAAGATCATTCTCTGCATTTGGTGGGACCAACTTGGCATCGTATACTATGAGGTGTTAAAACCAAGTGAAACAATCACAGGTGCTTGTTATCAAATGCAATTAATGCATTTGAGCAGAGCATTAAAAGACAAATGACCACAATACTGTGAGAGGCACGATAAAGTGATTTTGCAGCACAACAATGGTCGACCCCACATTGCAAAAGAGGTCAAAATGTACTTGGAAATGTTAAAATGGGAAGTCCTACCCCTCCTGCCGTATTCTCCAGACATTGCTCCTTCCGACTATCACCTGTTTAGATCAATGGTGAATGACCTGGTTTACCAACACTTCCGATCTCATGAAGAAGTCACAAATTGGATTGATTGTTATATAATCTCCATTTCTAAACAGATTTTCTCCCTTAATACAGTGCAGTATAATGACAAATGGACTTTCCACATAATATCTGTTGTCTTGTCTGCCTACACAGAAACAAAAGTGACAGCATTAATGTCTTTAATCAGTCTTTCAATGTAAACTTGATACATACAGTCTAAAACTTCATTTTATATGAGGATTGGAACTTAAATAGTGGCAACTATTTATTCACAACCAATACAAAAGAGTTACATGTTTGCACCTGTTACTGTCCTTCAGAGTAGTCACCAGCATTGTGTAGAACATGTTGCCAGTGATGCAAAAGGCGTAGTATACTGTTAGCAGAGCCTGTGCTGTTTATGGTGAAAATGGAGCTGTCTACTGCCTGTCGAATCTCTGGAACAGTTCTGAAGCGAATGCCACGAAGTGGTTCCTTCATCTTCGGAATCAAATCAAAGTCACAAAGACTAAAGTCCGGGGAGTATGGTGGACGGTACAGTACTTCCCAGTCCCATCGACTGAACAGAGCAGTCACAGCTTGTGCTGTATGCGCCCACGCATTGTCATGCAATATGATGGGTGGGTTGCACGGAAAGTGTCGCCGCTTTCACAAAGCTGGTCACGGGTGGGGCTCCTAAAATGAACAATAATACTATGCATTGACAGTCTGCCATGCATTAGGATAACACCATCACAGTCTTACATGAGAATCACCGTAACTTTCACCATACTGGGGCTCTGACGAACTTTCAACTTTCACGGCAACCCACAATGACGCCATTCATTGGATTGGCATTTCAGTTTTGGCTCCTATGATGTGGCCCATGTTTCATCCAGTGTTGCAGTATGGCATAAGAAAGCCTCTCCTTTGTGTTCATAGTGCTCCAAATGCGTCTGAGCAGCATTGTAATGCATCCATTTCTGCATTTCCATCAAGTCATGCAGAACCCATTGTGATGCAGTTTTTCACATGCCCAGGCAGTCCTTCAGAATGAGAAGCACAGTTTTATGTGCTATTCACTTTCATTGGCAAGCTCACAAATCATATGGCAAAGATCACTGTCCACTAACATGGATACAGCATACACTTCTTCTTCAGAGACACTAGGACGGCCTGCCCGATGCATGTCTGCTACAGTTTGCTGATCTTTGTTGAAGGCTTTTACCCAGTGTTCCACTGTTCTGTACAGCAATGCTGATTCCCTGTATGCCTCTTGAAGATCTTGATGACACTTTTGTGCTGTACAACCTCTGGCACATTCAATCTTGATCCAACTCCATTGTTCCTGTTTAGAAAACATAGTGATACCGCTACGTTAGACCTCTCACTCACAAGTGACTTTGTTTCACTTCGATTGTGTACACACCGGTGACATGAGACAGGCGAGTCCATTTGCTCAGAGGTAAGGTAGGTATGTCAACAATGTGAGCTATCAGCGACAATAGTAGATTCCATTGTATAGTGTCTCCACAGCAGTGTTGCCACTATTTAAGTTCCAACCTACGTATAACGTGTGATGTATGTTTACAGCTGGAATTGCTACAGCTGTTTAAGAGGTCATCTAACACACTGTCAAGATTTTCTAGAAGAGGTAACTAATCTAAGAAACTGCCCTGGTTAGTTGTCTTCTGTTTTGCATTGAGGGCCCTTAGTGGTAGCTGAAGAGTACCACTAAATTTTAAGCACTCTACTACTCTGACTACCCTGTTTAATATTCTTCATAACTAATTCATTATGTTTCTGTACTGACATTTTATATACTGAATCAATCTGAGCAGCAATATCAATGGTGTGAAAAATTTTGTATTTACAAGCATTTCTAAGTGTACATCTATGTCTACATACCCACTCCACAAGCCACCAATGATGCATAGTGGATGGTAGCATGTATCACTGCTAGTCATTTCCTTTCCTGTTCCACTCGCAAACAGAGAGGGAAAAATGATTGTTTATAAGCTTCTACATGAGCCCTAATTTCTCCCATCTTATCTTTGTGGGCCTTACATGAAATGTGTGTTAGTTGCAGTTAAATCAATCTGTATTTGACCTCAAATTCCAGTTCTGTAATTTTCTGTAATAGTGCCCGATGAAAATAACCCTCCAGGTATTGTCATTTGAGTTCATGAAGCTCTTCTGTAATACAGTAGAGTCCTGTTAATCTGAACTAATTGGGGCTGGACCTTGTTTGGATAACTAATTTGTTTCGATTAGCTGGAATTATGTCATTTGAGTTCATGAAGCTCTTCTGTAATACAGTAGAGTCCTGTTAATCTGAACTAATTGGGGCTGGACCTTGTTTGGATAACTAATTTGTTTCGATTAGCTGGAATTATGGTGAAGAGTTTCTAGAATGAAGTATACCAAGCAGATAGTATGTACACCATGGTAACAAATGGGAACAAGTGTGGGAACAATGGCTCACTCTCACTCCCTGCCCTTCATTGTTGTGCATTGTTGAGACCTTTGTAGTGTCTGTGGTCAGTGCACCGCCAGTTGGTTCGCAAAGCACTTGGTTATGTTAGTTATCGATCACTGGCACGTGTAACAGTTGTATTGTATTTGTTCAGGTGTAGTGGTGTACATATTTTTGTCATGAGTAAATGGAAACATACAATGTTAACGCTCAAAGAGAAACTGAATGCTTTGAAGTGGAGAGACAATGGTGAGAATGCATCTAAACTGGCAGCAGACCTGGGTGTTGGTAAAGCAACCATTTGTGATTGGAAGAAGAACCAAGTGAAGCTTCAACAGTCCTGTGCAATGTCTTTGGGAAGAACACTCGAAATTTGGCAGACTCTGAAACAGTTCCAGTACGATAAAGTGGATGAAGCTCTTTTTCTTCGATTTACGCAGGAAAGATAAAGGGGAACTCCTTTGAGTGGAGCACTGGTTCAGGAAAAGTCTATTTACCTGAACAAGTTAACAAATGGTGATGAGTCTTCTAGTGTGAGTAGGGGCTGGTTGGACAGATTCAAAAAATGTCATGGAATCCGTCAGCTAACAATTACTAGAGAAAAACTTTCTTCTGATCATGATGCAGTGAAGGAATACTTGGGTGAGTTTGAAAAAATGATAAGAGAGGAAAAGTATTCTCCCCAACAAATTTATAAAGCTAACAAGACTGGCTGCCAACAAAAAGCCTGGCATCAACAGCAGAAGACCGTGCTCCTGGTTTTAAAATGTGCAGAGATCGTATGACTTCATTAGGGTGTAGCAACGCTGCTGGTAATCACAAGTTGCCTATAATGCTGATCAGCAAATCTGCTAGGACCAGAGCTTTTAAAAACTGCAACATGGAGTCCCTGCCTGTATATTATTGCAACCAGAAAAAAGCATGTATGGATGGTAAGCTGTTCAAAGAATGGTTTCACAGCCAGTTAGTTCCCTCTGTTCGATGGTTTTCTAAGGAAAATCATTTGTCTCCCTGTGCAATCCTTTTGATTGATAACACGCTGTCTCACCTCAGCACTAAGGGATTATGTGATGGAGAAATTGTGGTGAAGTTTTTGCCACCAAATGTTACACCACTTCTACAGCCGATGGACCAGGGCATACTGCAAACATTAAAACTGGTTTACAAAAAACCAATTTTAAGAATGCTGACCCAAGATGATAGCATTTCTTTAGTGGAAAAAATAAAAAAGACCAAGTGAAAGATGTTTATTGGGCCACTGAGGCATGGCAGAAAATTTCAGAACATACTTTGAGAAAATTATGGAGACAACTGTGGACATCACTTGAATTTCAGAAAAACCTAGTTGAAAATGAAGAGGAAAATCTACTGCAAATGATACAGACAATCTCTGGATGTGAACAAGCTAGTGAAGGAGACATAGGTAAGTGGATGTCAGTGGATGGGGCATGTGTGGAGAACCTTACTGACGCTGATTTTGTTGCTACTGTGACTCAAGACCAGGAAGAAGTGGACTGCTGTGATGAAGTCACAATGAGCCTGAAAGCAACAAAGGAGAGGTGGTGCCACACAGTGACGCAGCAGAAGTGCTTGAACTCATACTACGTTATTTGGAGCAACAGTCTACTGCTACACCTGCTGATTTGATGTTTATGAGACGATGGTGCAACTATGCATCATATAACAGACTGTCTTCATTACACCAAAAAACAATGACTGAATTTTTGTCATCTAAGTAGTAGGGATAAAATGTCTGCTGTATTTTAGTAAGTTTGATAGCTTTTCTTTCATTGTTATGCATTGGTTAAACCTAATGTTTTTTTGCCAATTGTTCTAATACATGTTTACTGTACTGTGTAAATTAAAATAGTGTGTATGTACGGCAGTTTACCACACAGTTTTCCATATTTAGACTAACATTTTTCATGTTCAGATTAACTGAGCCTTGTGATTACTGGGGTTCGGATTAGTGGGACTCTGCTGTACTTGTATGCTGGTCGAACCTATCAGTAACAAATCTGGCAAAGTGCCTCTGAATTGCTTTGATGTCTTCCATTAATTTGACCTGATGGGAATCGCAAACACTTGAGCAGTACTCAAGAATGGCTCGCACTAGTGTTTGATATACCATCTCTTTCATAGATGAACTACACTTTTCCAAAATTCTTCCAATAAAACAAAGTCAAGAACTTCCCTTCCTGATTACCAACCTGAAGATCTCATTCATTGTTTAATATCACTTTGCAACATTACACCTAGATATTTAACTCATGTGATTGTGTCGAGCAGCACACCAGTAGAGCTCTATTTGAATGTTACAGTTTTTCCTGCTCATCTGCATTAACTTACATTTTTCTACATTCAGAGCAAGCTGTCTTTAATCAGACTGTAGTTCACAGACCATATTTGGCCATAAATGCATGAAGTTGGAAAAGAATTGCAGCAGTACAAACCATAAGCAAGTGTGGATGTTATGCTTTACGAAATATAATACAGCCTTCACAATGATGCGAGTGAGCTGGCCTGGGACAGTGGGGGAAGTAGTTGATTCAGCATTGTCCAACTGATTGATGCCATAAGACTTCCCATACTGGCACACACCAAAGTGTTTAGTGTACATGCCGCAAGCCGTAGTAAAGCCCAAGCAAGCACGGCTAGGAAGTCTATAGTACCTAGAGATTTATTCTAAAATCCCTTCTCTTAGTATTTCAGTACTATCACTGTGGATCTATGTCACTTGGCCACCATTCAGAATGCTGTTTGTGGACCACAGTTCAGCTCTCTCTCTGTCAGGGCAGTCCATCTCGAGACCACAGGATCTGGTGCTGCAGCCTCAATGGGCCAGTATCAGCTCTGGCAAGCAGCTCACAGGCTGTGAACTAAGGGCCAGTGGGGCACTGCCATTATGCAACCATCCTGCCATCTTCTGGATAGTGTGGGGCATGCGAGTCACATCACAGTGCACAAGGCTGCAACTAGCTGAGGCCAACTGGAGCTCAAGTCACTACTGATAGAAGCAGTCGCATCACGGGCCACTTCCGGGCCGACACTGTACTCTGTAAGCACTGTGGGGGGGACAATGTGCAGGAGGCCACCAAATGCTGCTGCTGCTTCCTGTACTGAGCTACAGCAGGCAGGCTGTAATATAGTATTTGGAATTAGAAGCACAGCATCCTCCACCAGCTTATTTCATCCAGCCATTTACAACACCAACTAGAAATTCTGTCTAAATCATTTTGTATCCCCCTCCAGTCACTCAACAATGACAGCTTCATGTACACCACAGTTTCATCACCAAACAGCTGTAAATTGCTGTTCACCATGTCTGCAAATTATTTATTTATGTATACAGAGAATAAGAGAAGGCCTTGGGGCACTCCTGATGATACCCTCGTCTCAATGAACACTTGTTGCCTAGGACAATGTACAGGGTTAGGACAATGTACAGGGTTCTATTACTTAAAAAGTCATTGAGCCACTCACATATCTGGGAACCTAATCCACATGCTCAGACGTCCATCAAGGATCTTCAGTGTGGCACTGTGTCAAGTGCTTTATGGAAATCTGGGAATATGGAATCTGCCTTTCGCTCTCAATCCATCATTTGTAGAGTATCATATGAGAAAGGGCAAGCAGTCACATGAGTGATGTTTTTTTTTAGATCCATACCGATTTTTGGACAGAAGCTTTTCTTTTGCAAGGAAATTTATTACTTCTGAACTCAGAATGTGTTGAAGAATCCTGCAGCAAACTGGTGTTAAGGATGTTGTCCACTTTCATTGTGTTTCTTAATTCATTTACTTAACTGCTCTAAACCCTTACAGCCAGCTATTGTCAAGAATCCTTAACCACAAAATAACTCACAGTAAAAGCAAAGCAACTTTTACTTCTTTTCACTCACTGTTAACCATAACTTTTTACAGAACCATGTAATGCTGAATGTTCTGTTCTTTCCATCAAGTTGAGATATTAAGAATTCTTTTGGTTGTTGTGCATCTAGCCATTTGATTTCTAGCTTCTTTACCATAGTTGATAAATTAAAGGGCATTCTTAGCAAACAACCTACTCCACTTATTTCAAAATCACTGTAAGAATACTTGAGTTTCAACCACATAGCTCCAGAATATAGAACACTACTGAGAGATGCCCCCTGTCTGCTCTGTTTGCTGTTTGTGGCATTTCCTGTTGACAAAGGGTAATGGGGGGGAGGGGGGAGGGAGGGGAAGAGAGAGAATGGAGTGAGGGATGAGACAGCAGCTACAGATACATATGTTAAGTGATGCCGGTGAAAATTCAGGGTTACAGGCCCAAGCTGGATGGCCCCAAACAGGTGAAAGTATCAAAATCCTAGTAATTGACAGCCAAAGCATTCACAACAAAGTGACAGAGTTTGAAGCGTTCCTGAAGAGCAGTGAAGCTAGCATAATACTAGTTACAGAAAGCTGGTAAAACTCTGAAGTTGACAACCGTGAGATTTTTGGCGAAAATTTACATGTCTATCGAAAGCATAGGCCAATAGGAAGTGCAGGTGGTGTACTTGTCATAGTAGATGAGACACTCTAATCCATCAAGACAGAATTGAAGCTGCATGTGAGACTGTTTGGGCAAGACTCAGTATCAGGGGTGGGCATAAAATTGTAATTGGATTCTTCTATCAACCACCAGACTCACCTCCTGATGTAACTGAAAACCTTAGAGAAAACCTCAGTTCACTTGTACTGCAATCATACTATGATAACTGGTGGAAACTTTAATCACTCAACAATCAACTGGAAAAATTACAGTTTTGTAGTGGTGGGCACAACAAGACATCCCATCAAACATGTTAAATACCTTTTTTTGAAAACTACCTAGAACAGATGGTATGGATCCTAACTCATGATGGAAATATACTAGATCTAATGGCAACAAATAGGATGTCCAATGGGGAACTTGAAACTTTTAGCACAGGACAGGTGCATGTAGAGAAGCTATGGCTCAAGTTTAAAAGAATAGTTCATCATGCACTTGATAGATATATACCCAATAGAACAGTTCATAATGGGAGAAATCCTTCATGGTATACAGTTGCTGTAAAGAAACTTCTAAAGCAACATAGACTACTGCATAATAGGTATAAAATATATAAAATAAAGCGTAGGGCTATGGATGTAGAGATATTGAATGAAATGCATTTGACAGCCAAGAGAGCAATGTGTGAAGCCTTCAGTGACTATTGCAGCAGGACACTGTCAAAAGATCTTTCACAAAACCCAAGGAAATTCAAGTCTAATGCATAGGCTGTTAGTATCACCAAAGTCCATTCACTCATGGATGAGATTGGAACTGAAGTTGAAAATAGCAAAGGAAAAGCTGAAATGCATAACTTTGTTTTCAAATGTTCCTTTACAAAGGAAAACCCAGGAGTGTTGCCCCAACTAAATTCTCATACCACTGAAAAGATGAGTGAAATAGATATTGGTGCCAGTGGTATTGAGAAATAGCTGAAATTGTTAAAACTGAACAAAGGGCCCGATGGACTTCCTATCGGATTCTCTGAGCCAGATCCAGATCCTCTGTTAATTGTAATCTATCACAGATTCCTCAAACAAAGAACTGTTCCCAGTAGTTGGAAGAAAGCACAGATTGCATCTGTCTACAAGATGAGTAGCAGAAGTGATACACAAAACTACTATCAATGTCCGTGACATCTTTTTGTTGTACAATCTTAGAACATATCCTGAGCTCAGAATCAGATATCACAAACAGGAATGACATCATCCATACCAACCAGCATTGTTTCTGAAAACGCCAGTCATCTGAAACCCAACTCACACTTTTTCCACACGACATGCTGAAAGCCGGATACACTGCCAGAAACAGAGTTAGTTTTGTTTGCAGATGACACAAGTATTGCAATAAATAGTATGTCGAGTGTAGTTCTAGAAAGATCTGCTAATGATATTTTCATGGATATTAATAAATGGTTTAAAGCCAACTCACTGACATTAAGCTTCGAAAAGACTCACTATATGCAATTCAGAACCTGTAAGAGGTTTCCACCCAGCATATGCATAAAGTATGAAGAAGAGCAGATAGAAGAGGTTGACAGTCTTAAATTCCTGGGATTACAAATTCATAATAAATTCAGTTGGGAGGAGCACACCACAGAACTGCAGGAACGCCTTAACAAATCTGTATTTGCAATTCGAGTGTTAGCTGACATAGGCAACTTAAAAATGAAAAAGCTTGCATACTTTGCCTACTTTCATTCCATAATGTCATATGGTATATTATTTTGGGGTAACTCTTCAAGTCATGCAAAAGTTTTCAGAGTCCAAAAGCGTGTAGTATGTATTATTTGTGGAGTAAACTCACGGATGTCCTGTAGAAACCTCTTCAAAGAACTGGGTATACTAACTACTGCCTCTCAGTATATTTACTCCTTAATGAAATTTGTCCTAAATAATATATCTCTTTTTTCCAACAAACAGCTCAGTTCATGCATACAATACCAGGAACAAAAATGACTTAAAAGCACTTACTTTAGTTCAAAAAGGGGTCCACTACTCAGGAACATTCATCTTCAATAATTTGCCAGCAAACATAAAAAATTTAGTTACAAATAAAGATCAGTTTAAAAGGAGCCTGAGGGACTTACTAGTGGTCAACTTCTTCTACTCCATTGATGAATTTTTTAATAGAAACAAATGATGTATTGTATATATTCATACTATTAGTATTGTTATTTCAATCTCCTCAGCATGGATCTATGGAACGAAAAACTAATCTAATCTAATGTAAGGCAGCTGGATGGATGCAGTAGCACTTGATTTCTGGAAAGCATTTGAGTCAGTACCACATCTTCACTTTTTTATCAAAAGTACGATCCTATGGGATATCAAGCAGAATTTGAGATCAAATTAAGGATTTTTAATAGAGATGATGCAATGAGGTATCTTCGATGGAGAGTCAGTGGCAGATATAGCAATAACTTCAGGAGTGCTCCAGGAAAGTATGTTGGTAACCTTGCTGTTCATGTTGTTTATAATTAACGTAGTGTACAAAAGTAATAGTAACCCTAGTCATTTTGCAGCTGATGCAGGCATCTATAATTTAGTACTGTAATGCAATTGAGCTAGTAATATATAAGAAACATACTATGCCAGTAGGTATCAATCTTTTAAGTATGATAAGAATAATTCTGATATATACTCATTCACAAAAGGGAGTTTTCCATACTTAAACTTTTATATCCTGCACATTTAAATTAATGTTGAGGCATTTCACTTGTATTCATATAAATTAACTGTTTTGAAGTTGTACAAGCGATTATTATTGATAGTGTTACAAACTCATTGACCTCTATGTGAGTTCACTGTTCTTGTCCATTGAGATTTGGAGGGAAAGTGTGGCGGAATGCACGCCCTCGACAGAAGTGTTGTTGCAAAGGAATTTGATATTGTTTTGTAGAATGCTGAAGACAGAAGTATTATATGCTATTAGAGCTGAGGGTGGAAATACTGTAGAATATATCTATTTCAAAGTTCAGGCACTGCATTTATTGGTGTAACCACCAGATGTTGACTGAATAACAATCCTTTGACCGTTTAATATTTCTTCGTATGAGGACAATGACTAGGACCAGCAACATCTTCCACAGAAGACAGTGAGAGGAACAATGAAACATACAAGATAAGTACTAATTTTGTACTATAAATGTCACATGAGACTCACTGCAAACTAACTACAAAATCATGATCAACATTTTTTTTGTTTGAAGGTAGATCATTGAAGAGGCAATATTGAAGAACCTTTTACGAACTAGATAGATATTCAGTCAGATCTTGATAATGTTTCAAAGTGGTTCTAAGCTTGGAAACTTGCTTTAAGATTGTGCGCTTCACAGAACAAAAAATTGTAGTGTCCTATGACTACAATTTCAATGCGTTGCACTTGGAAATATCTGGGTGTAACACTTGTAGTGATATGGTATTTTCTCCTAAGCTCAGTCATGGGTGAAGCAGGTAGCAGACTTAAGTTTACTTGCGGAATACTGGGAAAATGCAATCAGTGTGCAAAGGAGATTGCTTGCAAATCACATGTGCGATCCATCTGAGAATATTGCTCAAGTTTGTGGGACCTGTACCGAGTAGTACTAACATCGGATATTGAATGTATACAGAGAAGGGCAGCACGAATGATCAAGGTTTGTTTGATCAGTGGGAGAGTGTCACAGAGATGCCAATGAAACTGAACTGGCAAACTCTTGAAGTTAGACGTAAACTGTCTCGAGAAAGCCTACGTACAAAGTTTCAAGAACTTAAGTGATGACTCTAGGAATGTACTAGAACACTCTATGTATTGCTACCACAAGGATCACGAGGACTAGATTAGTTTAATGACAGTATGCACGGAGGCATTTAAATGGTCATCCTTCACATGCTCCATACATGAATGGAATGGTAAATAACCCTAATACTGGTACAGTGGGACATACCATCCACTATGTATTTCATAGTAGGTTGCAGAATATAGATTACATTTGCAGACAGGTGGGAGAGTAGTAATGTGACACACAGACAGTGCAGTTTGCTGGGGTATGCGTGAGCTGGTCCATCCACTGGACCCAGCTGAGATAGCCCTAAGCTATGCTACAGGCAGGGGCACGATGGAGAAAAGAAAAGAGCTCAGTTAGGTCACTACAGCTACAGTTTTAGGGCTGAAGGTAAGGAGGGAGAATGTGTCACCTGACACTGGGCCTCAGTGTTTGCTGAATGGGATGGTGAGAGGAAAACAAGTTTGACTCTGTGAAATGATGGGCAAAGGGGAGGGGTAGTGGTGGTGGGCCTGATTACCTGTGGTCTCTGTCACTCATAGTGCACCAAAATCACAACATACTTAAACTCTTTGATGTTGTTGTTGTTGGTGGTCTTCAGTCCTGAGACTGGTTTGATGCAGCTCTCCATGCTACTCTATCCTATGCAAGCCTCTTCATCTCCCAGTACCTACTGCAGCCTACATCCTTCTGAATCTGCTTAGTGTATTCATCTCTTGGTCTCCCTCCATGATTTTTACACTCCATGCTGCCCTCCAGTACTAAATTGGTGATCCCTTGATGCCTCAGAACATGTCCTACCAACCGATCCCTTCTTCTAGTCAAGTTGTGCCACAAACTCCTCTTTTCCCCAATTCTATTCAATACCTTCTCATTAGTTATGTGGTCTACCCATCTAATCTTCAGCATTCTTCTGTAGCACCACATTTCGAAAGCTTCTATTCTCTTCTTATCTAAACTATTTATCGTCCATGTTTCGCTTCCATACATGGCTACACTCCATACATATACTTTCAGAAATGACTTCCTGACACTTAAATCAATACTCGATGTTAACAAATTTCTCTTCTTCAGAAACACTTTCCTTGCCATTGCCAGTCTACATTTTATGTCCTCTCTACTTCGACCATCATCAGTTATTTTGCTCCCCAAAAAGCAAAACTCCTTTACTACTTTAAGTGTCTCATTTCCTAATCTAATTCCCTCAGCATCACCCGACTTAATTCGACTACATTCCATTATCCTCATTTAGCTTTTGTTGATGTTCATCTTATATCCTCCTTTCAAGACACTGTCCATTCCATTCAACTGCTCTTCCAAGTCCTTTGCTGTCTCTGACAGAATTACAATGTCATCGGCGAACCTCAAAGTTTTTATTTCTTCTCCATGGATTTTAATACCTACTCCGAACTTTTCTTTCGTTTCCTTTACTGCTTGCTCAATATACAGATTAAATAGCATCGGGGAGAGGCTACAACCCTGTCTCACTCCCTTCCCAACCACTGCTTCCCTTTCATATCCCTCGACTTTTATAACTGCCATCTGGTTTCTGTACAAATTGTAAATAGCCTTTCGCTCCCTGTATTTTACCCCTGCCACCTTCAGAATTTGAAAGAGAGTATTCCAGTCAACATTGTCAAAAGCTTTCTCTAAGTCTACAAATGCTAGAAACATAGGTTTGCCTTTCGTTAATCTTTCAAAAAAAAATGGTTCAAATGGTTCTGAGCACTATGGGACTTAACCTCTAAGGTCATCAGTCCCCTAGAACTTAGAACTACTTAAACCTAACTAACCTAAGAACATCACACACATCCATGCCTGAGAGAGGATTCGAACCTGCAACCGTAGCAGTTGTGCGGTTACAGATTGTAGCGCGTAGAACCGCTTGGCCACTCCGGCCGGCCCTTAATCTTTCTTCTAAGAAAAGTTGTAGGGTCAGTATTGCCTCATGTGTTCCAACATTTCTATGGAATCCAAATTGATCTTCCCCAACGTCTGCTTCTACCAGTTGTTCCATTCGTCTGTAAAGAATTCGCGTTAGTATTTTGCAGCTGTGACTTATTAAACTGATAGTTCGTTAATTTTCACATCTGTCAACACCTGCTTTCTTTGGGATTGGAATTATTATATTCTTCTTTAAGTCTGAGGGAATTTCACCTGTCTCATACATCTTGATCACCAGATGGTAGAGTTTTGTCAGGACTGGCTCTCCCAAGGCTGTCAGTAGTTCTAATGGAATGTTGTCTACTCCCGGGGCCTTGTTTCAACTTAGGTCTTTCAGTGCTGTGTCAAACTCTTCACGCAGTATCATATCTCCCATTTCATCTTCATCTACCTCCTCGTCCATTTCCATAATATGGTCCTCAAGAACATCGCCCCTGTATAGACCCTCTATATACTCCTTCCACCTTTCCGCTTTCCCTTCTTTGCTTAGAACTGGGTTTCCATCTGAACTCTTCATATTCATGCAAGTGGTTCTCTTTTCTCCAAAGGTCTCTTTAATTTTCCTGTAGGCAGTATCTATCTTACCCCTCATGAGATAAGCCTCTAAGCCTTACATTTGTCCTCTAGCCATCCCTGCTTAGCCATTTTGCACTTCCTGTCGATCTCATTTTTGAGACGTTTGTATTCCTTTTTGCCTGCTTCACTTGCTGCATTTTTGTATTTTCTCCTTTCATCAATTAAATTCAGTATCTCTTCTGTTACCCAAGGATTTCTACTAGCCCTCATCTTTTTACCTACTTGATCCTCTGCTGCCTTCACTATTTCATTCATCAAAGCTACCCATTCTTCTTCTATTGTATTTATTTCCCCCATTCTTGTCAATTGTTCCCTTATGCTCTCTCGGAAACTCTGTACAACCTCTGGTTCTTTCAGTTTATCCAGGTCCCATCTCCTTAAATTCCCACCTTTTTTACATAATAGTGAAAAAATACACAGAAAAACACTATCTCACAAAATTTCTTGTGAGGTTGGTCCAAACCAGGTCTTAAAAAGAGCTGCCCCTATCATCAGTGTACTCGTAAGAAGAGTGCAGCTACACTTTGGGCACTTAAACAAATTGAAGACATCTTCCTATCATTCATCTCTCAGCGTGCTGAATAATATAATGAACCTAGCTCTGATTGGAAACTGTTTTAGGCTCTTAACTCATCACACAATACAGCTCCAAGCCCTGATTCAATTCATAATCAGATGAGCCATCATCTGAATGTTACTCAAAAACTCCATCTGCTCTGGGTCTTCAATCACATTTAGCTATAAGGTGTTTTCCTTATGTAATGGCAAGATCGTACCATTGTCCCAAACCTTAAGTCAAACAATAAACCTTTGTCTATCAATAGTTACCAACTGATTTGCCTCAGCAACATGCTCTGCAGACTGCTCGAAAGAATGGTAATGTAATAATTCTGCTGGGGACTCTAATCATTGGGCCTTTGTTCCCATATCAATATGGTTTCCAGGACAGACGATCCCCTCATTGGGCCTTTGTTCCCATATCAATATGGTTTCCAGGACAGATGATCCCCAAAAAACTATTTGGAAACATAAATCAGACAGGCTTTTTCTAAGTGCCAACAGGTCATTGAAATCTTTCTTGATCCACATAAGTCATACGATACCACATGACACCATCACAATTTACTCCATGACTGGGGCTTCAAGGCTTCCTACCATTTTTTACTTGTGTTTTTATCACACTTGTTGTTTCAGCTCAGAGTTGGTTCACCTCTCAGCTCCCCTTAGGTTCCAGAGAATGACATCCTGTAGTAGGTCTCCATGCTGTTACACTCTTCCTCATTTCCATCAATTGGCCTCTGTCAGATCACTGGTCAGCCTCACAGTGTATGTTGATGACTTTTGCATGTGGTATACCTCCCCTCTGTGGCCTTGCATGAATGTCAGCTCTGAGATGCCATTTGGATGACCTCTATTTGGTCTCTTTCCTGTAGCTTCCAATTCTCTCCATACTCCACAACTGTATTCACCCTTATGTGGGTTTGGAATGGGTCAGATGCCAGTGGGGTTTCTACCACCACAGATGAGCCCTGGAAAACCCTTATCCATTCTGACCCACACTATGTGATCCAAAGTATCCAGACATCTGGCTAAAAATGACTTACAAGTTTGTGGCGCCCTCCATCGGTTATGCTGGAATCAGATATGGTGTTGGCCCACCCTTAGCCTTGATGACAGCTTCCACTCTCACAGGCATATGTTCAATCATGTGCTGGAATGTTTCTTGGTGAATGGCAGCCGATTCTTCATGGAGTGCCGCACTGAGGGGAAGTATCGATGTCTGTCGGTGACGCCTGTCATGAAGTCAGTGTTCCAAAACATCCCAAAGGTGTTCTATAGGATTCAGGCCAGGACTCTGTGCAGGCCAGTCCATTACAGGAATGTTATTGTCATGTAACCATCCTGCCACAAGCCATGCATTATGAACAGTTGCTCGATCGTGGTGAAAGATGCAATCGCCATCCCCGAATTGCTCTTCAACAGTGAGAAGCAAGAAGGTGCTTAAAACATCAGTGTAGGCCTGTCCTCTGATAGTGCCATGCAAAACAACAATGAGTGCAAGCCCCCTCCATGGAAAACACGACCACACAATAACACCACCACCTCCGAAATTTACTGTTGGCACTTCTCATGCTGGCAGATGACATTCACCGGGCATTTGCAATATCCACACCTTGTCATTGCATTGCCACAATATGAACCATGATTTGTCACTCCACACAACGTTTTTCCACTGTTCAATGGTCCAATGATTATGCTACTTACACCAAGTGAGGTGTCATTTGGCATTTACGGGTGTGATGTGTGGCTTATAAGCACCTGTTTGACCATGAAATCCAAGTTTTCTCACCTCCCATCTATCTGTCAAAGTCCATGCAGTGGATCCTGATGCAGTTTGGAATTTGTGTATGATGGTCTGGATAGATGTCTCCCTATTACACATTAGGGTTCTCTTCAACTGTTGGCACTCTCTGTCAGTCAACAGACAAGATCGGCCTGTACGTTTTTGTGCTGTATGTGTCCCTTCACGCACTTCACTATCACATTGGAAACAGTGGAGCTAGGGATGTTTAGGAGTGTGGAAATCGTGCGTACAGATGTATGACACAAGTGACACTCAATCACTTGACCACATTCAAAGTCCATGATTTCTGCGGAGCACCCCAGTTTGCTCTCTCACAACGTCTAATGACTACTGAGGTCATTGGTTTGGAGTATGTGGTAGTAGATGGCAGCACAATGCACCTAATATGAAAAACATATTTTTTGGGGGGTTGTCCAGGTACTTTTGATCACATAGTGTATGTACTGCCCCAACTCTTATACTTTTATTTCGCCTAAAATTATTTCTCAGCTCTGGAATCAATCCTGCCTCAGTTTTACTGCACCTACATACTTCCATAATCTCATAAAATTTCTGACAGATGTCACTAACTTCAGATGAGCTACCTCTTGATTGATTGACTCATGACGTTGCTGTTTAGTCCCTTAATCTCCTACCAACCAACCTAAAGAAGGTATCAGATTTTGAACAAATCCTGAGGTGTCATGGAATTGTCAGTTTGGCAGTAGAGGGAAGTATTGGGTGGTAAAATGTTTGGAGGAAGACCAAGGCTTAAATGCCACATGCAGGTTCAAGTGGATGCAGACTGCTGTAGTTATGTAAAGAAGAAGAAACTTGCATGGGATAAACTAGTATGGAGAGCAGCACCAAGACATTCTTTCAACAGAAGATCACAACAACAACAGTTAGAATGGGGACACCTCCAAAGAAATCACCATTAGTGATAGAATCTGAGGGAAGAAACCTGTCACAGTTTTGTTTTGTGAAAAAGAGGAACAGAAAGCCCTCACTATTCCATTACAGAAAGCTGACAAGATCAACAGCACTAAGCTGGCCACAGGGGCCGAGCAGTTCTAGGTGCTTCAGTCTGGAACCGCGCAACCATTATGGTCGCCGGTTCGAATCCTGCTTTGGGTATGGATGTGTGTGATGTCCTTTGGTTAGTTATGTTTAAGTAGTTCTAAGTTCTAGGGGACTGATGACCTCAGAGGTTAAGTCTCATAGTGCTAAGAGCCATTTTTCAACAGCACTAAATACTGTCAGTGGTTCCAGAATCAACTCGTTTCAGATCTTCCATACTGATGAGAATTGTTATACTTGACATGGTTCCAAGAAATTCCAAGAAATGAAGCTCTCTTCACTGCTTACTGCACAGGAAGTACACTGAAAGAAAAAAATTACACCATCAAAAAATAATTACTTTAGAATAATGAAAGAAGTGCATTTGTCTAGGAAACATGTTTCAGAGATTAACTTTGCAAGATCACAGGTTAATGTAAGCACAAGGTAAGTCATAGCAAATGTGAAATGATGGTACATTGGAAATAAATGCCATGTGGCTTGGGCCTCCCGTCGGGTAGACCTTTCGCCTGGTGCAAGTCTTTCGAGTTGACGCCACTTCGGCGACTTGTGCATCAATGGGGATGAAATGATGATGATAAAGGCAACACAATACCCAGTCCCTGAGCAGAGAAAATCTCTGACCCAGCTGGGAATCAAACCCAGGCCGTCAGGTATGACATTCTGTCATGCTGACCACTTAGCTACCAGGGGCGGACGATGGTACATTAATAAATGATGTAACCACCAGAATGTTGGATGCAAGGATGCAGACATGCATGCATTGTGTCATACAGGTATCTGATGTCAGTTTATGGGATAGAGTTTCATGTCTGTTGCACTTGGTAAGGGATAGTTAATGCTGTTTGTGGATGATGCTGGAGTTGTCATCTGATGATGACCCATATGTGCCTTGATTGGAGCCAGATATGGTGACTGAGCAAGTCAAGACAGCATGTTAACACTCTGTAGAGCATGTTGTGTTACAACAGCAGTATGTGTACGAGCATTGTCATGTTGGAAAACAACTCCTGGAATACTGTTCATAAATGGCAGCACAATAGGTCAAATTACCAAACTGACATACAGATTTGCAGTCAGGTGTATGGGATAAACACGAGAATGCTCCTGCTGTTGCATGAAATCACACAGCAGACAATAATTCCGAGTGTAGCTCCATTGTGTTTATCATGCAGACAGTTTGGTTTCAGACCCTCGATGGCCTCCTCCTGATCATCACACAGCCATAACTGGCGCCAAGGCAGCACCAGATTTCACAGAAAATACAACAGCCTTCCACCCTGCCCTCTTTTGAACTCTCACTTGGCACCACTGAAGCCGCAAATGGCAGTGATTTGGGAATGGTGGAATGTGCCCTACAGGCTGGCTCGGAGCTGTCTTTGAAGTAACCAATTTGCATCACTGTAATGTCAACTGATGCTCAAATTGCTGCTGCAGATGCAGTACAGTGCACCAGAGCCTCTTGGTTGAGCCATGTGACTGTCTGGAGCCCAATCTTCTTGTGACTGTTCTTTCTCATGACCACTGCTGCCAGCAATCATGTACAGTGGCTCATTCCTGCCGAGTCTTTCTGCAGTATCGCAGAAGAAACATCCGGCTTCTTGTATCCCTATTGCACAATCTACATCTACATCAACATCTACATCTACATCCATACTCTGCAAACCACAATGAGGTGCATGGCAGAGGATATGTCCCATTGTATCAGTTATTATGGTTTCTTCCCATTCCGTTCGCACATGGAGCACCGAAGGAATGATTGTTTGAATGCCTCTGTGCATGCAATAATTATTCCAATCTTATCTTCATGATTACTGTGTGAGCAATATGTAGGGGTATTCCTAGAATAAACATTTTAAGCTGGTCCTTGAAACTTTCTTGGGATAGTTTATGTCTATCTTCAAGAGTCTTCCAGTTCAGTTTCTTCAGTATCTCTGTGACACTCTTCCATGGATTAAACAAATCTGAGACCATTCATGCTGTCCTCCTCTGTATACATTCAGTATCCCCTGTTAGTCTTATCTAGTACAGTTCCACAAACTTGAGCAATATTCTAGAACCTGTCGCACAATTGATTTGTAAGCAATTTTCTTTGCAGACTGATTGCACTTCACCAGTATTCTACTAATGAATCAAAGTCTACCACATGTTTTGCCCACAACTGAACCTATCTCATCACTCAGTTCCAAATCCTTACTAAGCATTACACCCAGGTATTTGTATGAGCTGGTCAGTTCCTACAGTGACTAATTGATATTATAGTTATAGGATACTATGTTTTTGTTTTTGTTTTGTGAGGCGCAAAATTTTACATTTCTAAACATTTAAAGCAAGTTGTCAATCTCTGCACCACTTTAAACCTTATCAACATCTGACAGAATATTTATGCAGCTTCTTTCAGATAGTACTTCTTTATAGATAATTGCATCATCTGCAAAAAGCATGAGGTTACTATTAATATTGTCTGCAAGGTCATTAATATACAACATGAACCTCCAAGGGATCCATGAAAAATCATAAATGTAATGTAATGTAAACCTGAAATTACTTTGACTCTGACAATGACTCACCATCCAAAATGACATGTTGTGTTCTCCCTACCAAAAAGTCCTCAATCAAGTCACAAATTTCACTCAATACCCCATATGATCGTACTTTTGACAGTAATTGTAGGTATGGTACTGAGTCAAATGCTTTTCGGAAATCAAGAAATACAGTACCTATCTGACTGCTTTGATCCAAAGCTTTCAGTATGCCATGTGAGAAAAGTGCAAGCTGGATTTCACATGATCAATGTTTTCCAAATCCATGCTAGCTGGCATTGAAGAGGTCATTCTGTTCAAGATAACCTCATTATGTTTGAACTTAGAATATGTTCTAAGCTTCTACAAGAAATTGATGCCAAGGATATTGGACAGTAGTTTTGTGGATCACTTCTACTACCCTTTATGTAGACATGTGTGACATGTGCCTTTTTCCAGGAACTGGGCATGGTTTTTTGTCTGTGGGATCTACAATAGATTATAGTTAGAAGATGTGATAACATAGCCACAAATTCAGTATAGAATCTGACAGGGATTCCATCATGCCCTGGAGTTTTGTGCAGTTTTAACAATTTCAGCTATTTCTCTGCATCATTGACACTGATATTTAATTCATTCATCTTTTCAGTGGTATGAGGATTAAATTGGGGCAATTCTCCTGGAATTTTCTTTGTAAAGGATCATTTGAAAATGGAGTTAAGCAATCCAGCTTTTGCTTTGCTACTCTCAATTTCAGTTCCTGTCTAATTCATAACGGACTGGACAGTAACTTTAGTGCCACTAACAGCCTTTACATATGACCAGAATTTCCTTGGGTTCTGTAAAAGATCACTCATCAATGTTCTGTTAAGGTAGTCACTGAAGGCATTACAAATTGCCCTTTTCACAGCCAAATGTATTTCATTCTGTATCTCCCTTTCTATAGACCTACATACCTATGCTTTGTTTTACACCTGTTATGCAGTAAGCTCTGTTGCTTTAGAAGTTTCTTTACAGCAATTATATATCATGGAGGTTCCCTCCCATTATGAACTGTTCTACTGGGTACATATCTTTTCAGGGCATAGTCAAATGTTCTTTTAAACTTGAGCCAGAGTTCTTCTACATGCTCCTGCCCTGTACTGAAAATTTAAGTTCCTCGTTGAGGTATGACACTACTGATTTTTTATCTAGTTTACTGAACATGTATACTGTCTCTTTCTACTTGTTCTAGTTGTCCTTTGTACTTTGGTTATCATGGTCACTGATATCAGTTTCGATTTGGACATCCTCAAAGAGGTCAGGTCCATTTGTTGCCATTAGATACAGTGCATTTCCATCACGAATGGGGCTTTTAACTATCTGTTCTAGGTAGTTTTCAGAGAAGGCATTTAGTAAAGTTTCACAGGTTGTCTTATGACCACCACTAACAAAACTTTAATTTTACCAATGATGATTAAAGTGTCCATTGATGATTACAGTATGACTTGGGAACTTACATACAAGTGAACTGAGGTTTTCTATAAAGTTTATGGTTACATCAGGAGATGAATCTGGTGGGTGGTAGAAGGGTTCAATTATCATTTTATGTGCACCATTGATACTGAGTCTTGCCCAAACAGTCTCACATGTTGCTTCAATTTCTACCTCGGTGGATTTGAGTTTCTTGTCTATTGCAAAAAATACACTACCTCCATTTCCCATTTGCCTATTATTTCAATATACTCTTACCTTTTTCCCAAAAATTTCACTGCTATCAATTTCGGGTTTCAACCAGCTTTCTGTACCTATTATTATGTGAGCTTCACTGCTTTTCATAAGTGCTTCAAACTCTGGCACTTTGTTGTAAGTGGTTTGGCAGTTTACCATTAGGATTTTAATACTCTCACCTGTGGGACACATTTCTTTTGATCTTACACTGATACTTCCGGGTTTCCTACACTTATCGTTATCTGGAATGTAAGGAGAGTCACCCAACCTAAAAAAATCCCTTGACTGCACCACACACACACAGTCAGCTAGCTGAGTAGCAGCCTCTGATTTGTAGTGCACACCTAACCCATTTAGAGAAACCCTACAGTTCTCAACCCTATGGTGCATGTCCAGTAAGTCACTGTCTAGTCTGTCACAGAACTTTTGCAGTCTGTGGTTCAGTCCTTCCACTTCACTCAGAACCAAAGGACCATGATCAGCTTTCAGGACAATGCTGCAAACTGTGAGTTTCATTGAAATTCCATGTGCAAGGATGTCCAGGCTCGTCTTCTCAACCTTCTCTGCCAGACACTAGAATCCCGCATCCGGCCATCCTGATTTAGGTTTTCCGTGATTTCCCTAAATCGCTCCAGGCAAATGCCGGGATGGTTCCTTTCAAAGGGCACGGCCGAATTCCTTCCCTAATCCGAAAAGACCGATGACCTCGATGTCTGGTCTCCTTGCCCAAAAACCAACCAACCAACCAGACACTAGAATTTCCCAAGAATGACCTTGGAGCCCAGATGACACGTATCACTTGTTCCAACCTGTGCCACAATTTGCAGTTGGTTGCACCCTGTTCCCTCAATAGCTGCTGGAATAGCCTCTTCAACATGTTGAGTGAGGCCCCCAGGAATACACACTGAGTGCATCTGGCATCTGTTCCTGTCCCTTGTTGCCATTTCCCTAATGGGTACCATTATTCACCATACGTCTGAACTGCCAACTATTGGTATGCCAAAACTAACTTTCAAACTTCAAAAAAGGGCTATTAGAATAATGAAAAGCGTCCCCTGCAGAGTGTCATGCAGGGAAATATTTAAAGAATTTAAAATAATGAATCTTTCTAGCTTATACATCTATGAATGTGTATGCTTTCTGAAAACTCACCAGGAATTTTCAACATTAAATAATCAGGTACATAACCATGAAACAAGGAGCACTCTACCAAAAAAGTATAAACTACCAGCCCAAAATACTTTTTAGTGCATTGCCTCCTACAATAAAGAAAATTAAAGAATTTCATAAATTCGAGGTAGATCTTAAACAATTTTTACTACCACATAGTTTTTATAACATTGAAGAATATCTGAATATGGAAAAGTAATATTATTTATAAATACTGATATAAAATATTTGTATTTATTATCCAAGTTTTGAAACAAATTAAAGATAAGAAACTATATTGTAATTGACTGCATCCATACAATGTATATTGTTAACGGAGGAATAAAGAGATAAAGAGGTTGATAGACCCCTGTCCTTTTGCGTTTGCCTCCTCCTGGCTCTGGAGAAACCAGGTTTCCCCAAAACAGGTGAAGTGAAAGATAGCACTTCAAACTTCTTGTTTAGGGGGATCAATACAACACCCTGAGTAGATTAGATTAGATTAGATTAGATTATTACTTGTTCCATAGATCATGAATACGACACTTCATAATGATGTGGAACATGTCAGCTTAATAAAAGGTGTCAATACAAGATATTACATTACTCAAAATATTACATGACACTTAATATATATATATATATATATATATATATATATATATATATATATATATATATATATATATATAACAGAGGGAAACATTCCACGTGGAAAAAATATATCTAAAAAGAAAGAAAGTGATGAGACTTACCAAACAAAAGCGCTGGCAGGTCGATAGACACACAAACATCATCTTTGTTTGTGTGTCTATCGACCTGCCAGCACTTTTGTTTGGTAAGTCTCATCACTTTCTTTCTTTATATATATATATATATATATATATATATATATATATATATATATATATATATATATATATAAAGATGATGTGACTTACTGAACGAAAGTGCTGGCAGGTCGATAGACACACAAACAAACACAAACACACACACAAAATTCAAGCTTTTGCAACAAACTGTTGCCTCATCAGGAAAGAGGGAAGGAGAGGGAAAGACGAAAGGATGTGGGGATGTGGGTTTTAAGGGAGAGGGTAAGGAGTCATTCCAATCCCGGGAGCGGAAAGACTTACCTTAGGGGGAAAAAAGGACTGGTCTGCTTGTGTCTGTATATGTGTGGATGGATATGTGTGTGTGTGCAAGTATATACCAGTCCTTTTTTCCCCCTAAGGTAAGTCTTTCCGCTCCCGGTATTGGAATGACTCCTTACCCTCTCCCTTAAAACCCACATCCTATCGTCTTTCCCTCTCCTTCCCTCTTTCCTGATGAGGCAACAGTTTGTTGCGAAAGCTTGAATTTTGTGTGTGTGTTTGTTTGTGTGTCTATCGATGTGCCAGCGCTTTCGTTCGGTAAGTCACATCATCTTTGTTTTTAGATACATTTTTCCCATGTGGAATGTTTCCAGAGAGAGAGAGAGAGAGAGAGAGAGAGAGAGAGAGAGGGCAACATTCTACACACGAAAAATATGTCTAAAAACGAAGATGATGTGACTTACCATACGAAAGCGCTGGCAGGTCGATAGACACACAAACAAACGCAATCATACACACAAAATTCTAGTTTTCGCAACCAACGGTTGCTTCATCAGGACACAGGGAAGGAGAGGGAAAGACGAAAGGATGTGGGACTGCGTTTGCCAAGGCAATCCCATTCCTGATGTCCAGGCAGAGCTTCAACGAATCCTCAGAACCTTAGGCCCCCTACAAAACCTTTCACCTGACTCCATCAACCTCCTGACCCCACCAACACCCCGCACCCCTACCTTCTTCCTAAAATTCACAAACCCAATCATACTGGCCGCCCCATTGTAGCTGGTTACCAAGCCCCCATAGAACGTATCTCTGCATACATAGATCAACACCTTCAACCCATTACATGCAGTCTCCCATCCTTCATCAAAGACACCAACCACTTTCTCGAACGCCTGGAATCCTTACCCAATCTGTTACCCCCGGAAACCATCCTTGTGACCATTGATGCCACTTCCTTAAACACAAATATCCCGCACGTCCAGGGCCTCACTGCGATGGAGCACTTCCTTTCACGCCGATCACCTGCCACCCTACCAAAAACCTCTTTCCTCATTACCTTAGCCAGCTTCATCCTGACCCACAACTTCTTCACTTTTGATGGCCAGACGTACCAACAATTAAAGGGAACAGCCATGGGTACCAGGATGGCCCCCTCGTACGCCAACCTATTCATGGGTCGCTTAGAGGAAGCCTTCTTGGTTATCCAGGCCTGCCAACCCAAAGTTTGGTACAGATTTATTGATGACATCTTCATGATATGGACTCACAGTGAAGAAGAACTTCAGAATTTCCTCTCCAACCTCAACTCCTTTGGTTCCATCAGATTCACCTGGTCCTACTCCAAATTCCATGCCAATTTCCTTGACGTTGACCTCCACCTGTCCAATGGCCAGCTTCACACATCCGTCCACATCAAATCCACCAACAAGCAACAGTACCTCCATTATGACAGCTGCCACCCATTCCACATCAAACGGTCCCTTCCCTACAGCCTAGGTCTTCGTGGCAAACGAATCTGCTCCAGTCCGGAATCCCTGAACCATTACACCAACAACCTGAAAACAGCTTTTGCATCCCACAATTACCCTCCCGACCTGGTACAGAAGCAAATAACCAGAGCCACTTCCTCATCCTCTCAAACCCAGAACCTCCCACAGAAGAACCACAAAAGTGCACCACTTGTGACAGGATACTTTCCGGGACTGGATCAGACTCTGAATGTGGCTCTCCAGCAGGGATATGACTTCCTCAAATCCTGCCCTGAAATGAGATCCATCCTTCATGAAATCCTCCCCACTCCACCAAGAGTGTCTTTCCGCTGTCCACCTAACCTTCGTAACCTCTTAGTTCATCCCTATGAAATCCCCAAACCACCTTCCCTACCCTCTGGCTCCTACCCTTGTAACCGCCCCCGGTGTAAAACCTGTCCCATGCACCCTCCCACCACCACCTACTCCAGTCCTGTAACCCGGAAGGTGTACACGATCAAAGGCAGAGCCACTTGTGAAAGCACCCATGTGACTTACCAACTGACCTGCCTACACTGTGAAGCTTTCTATGTGGGAATGACCAGCAACAAACTGTCCATTCACATGAATGGACACAGGCAGACAGTGTTTGTTGGTAATGAGGATCACCCTGTGGCTAAACATGCCTTGGTGCACGGCCAGCACATCTTGGCACAGTGTTACACCGTCCGGGTTATCTGGATACTTCCCACCAACACCAACCTATCCGAACTCCGGAGATGGGAACTTGCTCTTCAATATATCCTCTCTTCCCGTTACCCACCAGGCCTCAATCTCCGCTAATTTCAAGTTGCCGCCACTCATACCTCACCTGTCATTCAACATCATCTTTGCCTGTTCACTTCCGCCTCGACTGACATCTCTGCCCAAACTTTAAATATGTCTGCTTGTGTCTGTATATGTGTGGATGGATATGTGTGTGTGTGCGAGTGTATACCTGTCCTTTTTTCCCCCTAAGGTAAGTCTTTCCGCTCCCGGGATTGGAATGACTCCTTACCCTCTCCCTTAAAACCCACTTCCTTTCATCTTTCCCTCTCCTTCCCTCTTTCCTGACGAAGCAACCATTTGTTGCGAAAGCTAGAATTTTGTGTGTATGTTTGTGTTTGTTTGTGTGTCTATCGACCTGCCAGCGCTTTTGTTTGGTAAGTCTCATCACTTTCTTTCTTTATATATATATATATATTTTCATGTGGGGGGTGGGGGGGAATTACCCACTTACTAGATCCAGAACTAGAAGGAGTTGCCATTCAGAAATTCTTTTAAATCCCTTTTAAATGCTATATGGATATCTGTCAGACTTTTGATGCTATTAGGTAAGTGACCAATACACAAATTGGGTGTCTGTGTATGTGTGGTTGGATATGGGTGTGTGTGCGAGTGTATACCTGTCCTTTTTTCCCCCAAGGTAAGTCTTTCCGCTCCCGGGATTGGAATGCCTCCTTACCCTCTCCCATAAAACCCACACCCTTTTGTCTTTCCCTCTCCTTCCCTCTTTCCTGATGAAGCAACCATTGGTTGCGAAAACTAGAATTTTGTGTGTATGATTGTGTTTGTTTGTGTGTCTATCGACTTGCCAGCGCTTTCGTATGGTAAGTCACATCATCTTTTTTTTAGATATATTTTTCCTGCATGGAATGTTTCCCTCTATTATATTCATAACTAAAAAGTATCTCTTTCAGACTCAGTGAAGTGCTGATAATGGGGTCTTTGTCATCGTGAAGGCATTCTTGACTAACACCAATTCACCACATCCAATCTCAAAGGTAAATAAAACTCATCTGCAAACCTGATTTGCATCCTCATGGTGGCACTACTAGCACCATTCATATGCAGGTGGTGTGCAATTGGAATGGGCATCATGTTTCAGATGTAGGAACATGCTTATGAACTTCCATTTAAGTCACACAACTCCTTCTTCATATTGTGACTTTTTTTCTGCCAGTGTATATTTTTTTGGCTGAGAAACAGGTGAACTCTTTCAAATACACCACAATATCAGAAATTTCAGGTATGCAGCATTACTTTTTGAGGTTTTATTCTTCTTCTGACTTTTTATCAATGCTACCTACTACTACACACTCACACAAATGCAACTCAGACACACATGACTGCAGTCTCAGACAACTGAAGCCACACTGCCTGAGACTGCAGTCATGTGTGTGTGAGCTGGGTTTGCATGAGTGTCTGTCATCTATTTTTGATGGAGACCTTACTGGCTGAAAGCTTTATTTGTGACAATCTTTTTTGTTGTGCCTATCAGTGACTCAGCATCTCCACTATATGGTGAGTAACAACTTTCCTTTTCATAATATTGTTACATTCCATCCTGGATTTTCCATTGTTTGCTCTACCAACAGTGTCATTTACATGCTCACTCAACATGTTACAAGCATTAAATAATAAAACAGCACCACTTGGTATTTTCTGTGACCTATCTAAGGCATTTGACTGTGTGAATTACAGTATTCTCCTAGATAAAATTGAAGTTTTATGGGATTGATGATATAGAAAACCAATAGATAATGTCATATCCAACCAAACGAATGCAGAAAGTTGCACTTGGTAATTCAACCAACATAGGCCAGGAATATAATTCTGACTGGGGAGAAATCATGTATGGGGTTCCCCAAGGGTCACTCTTAGGTCCACTGTTGTTCTTTATATATGTAAATGATCTTCCATATAATATACAACAAACAGAATTAGTTCTTTTTGCAGATGATGCTAGTATTACAATCAATCCAAGCACACATACAGAAACAGGAAAAATGGTAAAGAAAGTTCTTAAAAGTATCATTGACTGGTTTTCTGTGAATGGTTTTACCCCCAGTTTTAAAAGGACACAACATATTCAGTTCTGCACAATTGGGGGTACTAAATCTGTGAAAAGTGTAACACATGGTGAGGAAATAATAAATAGGGTGGAAACTTCAAAATTATTAGGTGTCCATTTTGATGAGAATTTAAACTGGAAAAAGTACATATTGGAACTGTGAAAATAACTTATTTCAACCAGATTTGTACTCTGAATCATTCCAAATCTTAGGGAGAGACAAATCAGCAAGTTGGCATATTTTCGTTCAATAATGTCATGTGAAATAATTTTCTGGGGCAATTCAGCTTTAAGAAAGAAAGTCTTCTCTGCTCAGAAATGCTGTGGGATAATATATGGTGCTCACCACAGTCATCTTGTAGACATCTGTTTAAATAACTGGGCATTCTGACTACTGCTTGACAATATACTTATTCCCTAATGAAGATTGTTATAAATAATCCACTAAGATTCAGAAGGAATAATGATGTACATAATTATCATACCGAAAGGATGAATGACATTCACTACTCCACAGAAAGGGGAACACAGTGCTGTAACAAAAATTTTTGATCACTTATCTAGTGATATAAAATGTCTAACAGACATAAAAGTAAAATTTGAAAACAAACCAAAAAAGTTTCCTGTTGACAACGCATTCCATTTCATAGAAGAATTTTTATTGTGATGTGTAAAAGTTGGTGGGTAGGAATTACTAACTCACATTATATATAAAGTATAAATGTTGAGTATGTAGCCATGTTTACAAATTAATTTATCATATGAATGCAAAATGACTTCTTTCACATAATTACAATTTATCCTATAAAATGAGCCAAGGTACATGAAACTAACTTTCTGAAGGTAAGTAACAATTTTTTCTGTACATGACACTCTTCAAATAGTCACAGATCTGAAAATAAGCCTTTGTAAAGCTAAAAACACTTGCTGTCCAGCTATAATCTGTCACAGAAGGTTGAAATCACAACTTCTTTCATTGTGTCTTTGCAGATTCTTTACGGACATCAGTGTAGGCAGTGACTGTATTTTGCCTGTTTCTATTTTGAAGCCATTGGAAAAGGGAGCTTATACCTTTAGCCGTCACTGATATTTGATTTTCTCTCTCAGAATGGGGGAATCAAAGCCAAAGAAAGGTTGCACCTGCGCTGAGAAGTCACTACATATAAGAGTGGAGCAGCTCACAAAGGATAAGGAACAGTTACAGAATGAGGTGGCCGAGCTCACCGAGGAAAGGGAGGCACTTCTGGAGAAGGCGGCCCGCTACGAGGTATGCATCCAGCTGCCAGATGACGCTGTGTTCATAGCGTGACAACATTTAGTAGCTTGCACCTTTTGAAAGATTAGAACTTTTCTGTATATAGAGGACTTAGAGTAGCATTTGATGATAGCTAACTCCAACTGATTATATTACACTATTTTCCAATGCCAGGATGGACTGAAAACAGAGGAAGGAGTAAAAATTACCACTCATGACATAGCTGAGACGCTGAGTGGGCAGCAAAAATATAGTACTGAGTTCTGCACTTTGTTGAATGTTGTCCTTCCAAACAATAACTTTAATGCATTAGTAGATATAATTTAGCATAATAGCCCATTTAAGCACTTAGCAAGCATACCTAATCCTTGAAAATTATGTAAATCACATGGTTAATCAAATCAAGTGCTTTACCTTTTCTGTCCTCTCCCTCGTTAATGTACTTGATGCACTTTAATTCTGAAACCTCCAAATTTTCTGCCTCCTCCATTTCCATACTACAATTTTCTGTTACTGTTAACATTCAGTGATTTATGCACAATTATGTTTAATCCCTCAATCCTTCTTTCTTCCATTGTTTGCATTCCATCCAGGACATGGCAATCAGTATAATATAATTAAGTGGTGTTAGATATCACCAAATGCTTCCAATTTTAGCTCTCTATACACAGAATTCTGTAACGGCTGGTCACATGATCAGTCAGAAAAGTTCTAGCCTTTTCAAAAGGTAAAAGTTACTCAACATCATCACACTACGGACACTCCTTCCATTTCTTTTTATTGTTATGTATCAAACTGTGCTAATTCACACTATTCACATTGTAAAGTTTTCCTGTAAATGCTGTAAGTCAGTCATCAGACCAAAATTAAGGCTAGTTAGTTGCCACCTTTTTGTGGTACTCAGTTCTGTGTATGCAGGGGATCAGGACAAAGCAAAATCATGAGTTAGGTGTAGGCACATTCTTGAACACATGGGACATAAAAGTATTTCATTCGAGAACAAATAGAACTCAGGCAGAGAGCAACTTATGCTCTGGAGAAGTTGAGGATGTGGAGGGAGATTATGAAAACTTTTGACAGTCTGTAATATTGTTAATATTTGTAGTAGCCACCAGAAAGATCGCGGGAGGCGCACATTGGCACGGCGCGTCACGGGCGGTAGTTGGCGCAAGTAGAGTCCCGTCCACCAGAGGGCACGCGAGAATTCGGACGCGACCTCTGCCGGCGTAACAACAAGAACAACAACTACAACTCCAGCAGCACGGGCCGTGCCCAGGTAGTCAACATCGGGCATGCCTAGGACACAGTCCCGGTTTACGCTAAGTGAAGTGCGACGTGAACGTGAACAGTGTTACTACACAATTGGCGACGAGTAGGGTCGTTCTTTCGCGTGTTGCGTCGTTGTTCCGGTTTCGCAGTTTTTCCACGGCATGGAGGATTTGGTGCCAGTTTTGGTTGCGCAGCAGACGGAACTCGTGGCCACCATGAAACAAGTGCTTCCGGCGTTGCTCTCCACGCCGTCTGCTCCGGCGCAGTTCCCTCCTCCCTTTCCCCCGTATGACGAGACGGCGGAGGATTGGGACGCATATGAACATCGCCTTCGGCAGCATTTCCAGGCGTTTCATGTTGCCGATGCGGAGGTATGTCGTGCTCTCTTCTTGTCTTGGATCTCTCCCTCGCTGTATCAAGTTTTGCGGCAGCTAGCGCCGTTGCAGGAACCCTCGTCCTTGTCTTTTGACGCATTGTGTTCGTTGCTGTCTTCATATTATCGCCGCCGCACGCATGTTGTGGCGGCTAGGGTCGAGTTCTATCAATGCAAGAAACAGCCCCATCAGTCTTACCGGGCGTGGGCCGCTACCCTGCACGGTCTTAGTCGCAAGTGTCATTTTGTCACGGAGCAGTCGCGAGAGTCGTATGCCCACGTTATGGTACGCGACGTCATTGTTCGTTCGGCGCCTGATAGGGAGGTCCGGCAACGGGCCCTGCAGTTAGAAGACCCTTCCCTCGAGGAAGTTCTGTCCATTGCTCAATCGTATGAAGTCTCTCACGCGGCAGGTCAACAGCTGGAAGCGTGGTGTGACGTCGCGGAGGTTCAGGGTGGCGCGGCCGCGTCCACTGTGTCCGGGGTGGACGACGTGCGAGCGGTACAATCCGGCCGTTACGGCCGCTCCCGCACGGCGCGTAAACAGAATTCCGGCCGCCGGCCCCTGTTGCCGTCCTGTGCGTCGTGCTATATACATCACGATCGGTCGGAGTGCCCCCAGCGTTGGGCCGTTTGTCGCAAATGTAATAAAAAAGGTCACATTGCTAAAGTTTGCCGCTCAGCCTCAAAAGCATCGAAGGAAGCAAGTACAGAGGACATGGACGTTGACATTCAGGAAGTTTCATCGGGCCAGGCTCCCGACGCATCGGCCCACAAACTCTTTATCGAGGTGTCGGTTCGGTCGCGCCGGTTACAACTGCAAGTCGATACGGGCGCGGCAGTTTCGTTGTTGAATGCACAAACTTATTCCGACCTTGGATCGCCCCCGTTGGCGCCAGTTTACCGGCGTCTACGCGGTTATGGTAAACAGTTCATTCCCCTACTGGGTCAATTCACTACCGACATGACTTACAAATCAGTCACTCGGCCTATTACTTTTATTGTTGTCAGTGATGCGAGCTCAGCTAACCTTTTTGGCCTGGATGCCTTTCAAGCTTTCGGTTTTTCTATCGCTGACACCATATAGTTGGTCTACGAAGACGTTCCCTATCACTCATTGGAATCTTTGATCTCAGACTTTCCAGATATTTTTGAGGAGGGCCTGGGGCGTGTTTCCGATTTTGAAGCTCACTTAACGTTGAAGGCGTCGGCTCGCCCGCGTTTTCTACGCGCGAGACAGATCCCCTTGGCTCTCCGCCCTCAGGTAAAGGAAGAGCTAGACCGGCTGACAGCCCTAGGGGTCGTTCTTCCCGTTTCTTCCAGTGAGTGGGCTTCGCCCCTCGTTATTGTCAAGAAGGCCTCAGGAAACTTACGTCTTTGTGGCGATTTCAAGGCCACCATTAATTCCCAATTGGTGGTGGACACCTATCCTTTGCCTCGTGCTGATGAATTGTTCTCCGCCGTGGCGGGTGGCCAATATTTTTCGAAAATCGATCTGTCGGAGGCTTATCATCAGATACCACTTGATGAGGACTCCAAACGGCTGGCGGTCGTCAACACCCCGTTTGGCCTTTACCAATACCAGCGGTTGGCTTTTGGAATATCCAGTGCCCCGGCGATATTCCAGCGTTATCTTGAGCATGTCACGTCGACAATCCCTCATTGTATTAATTACCTGGATGACATAATTGTCACAGGCCGCAGCACGAAGGAACACTTGCACAACCTTCGCACCCTCTTTCTCAAATTCAGGTCTGTGGGCTTGCGTTGCAACCTGCATAAGTCAACCTTCTTCCAACCGTCCATTGAGTATGTGGGCTACACCATATCTCGGCATGGCATCCAGCCATTAGGAAGTTTGGTCCAAGGTATCGTCAACCTTCCTCGGCCCACTTCGCTGAAAGAGTTACAAGCTTTTTTAGGCAAGATAGCCTATTACCACCGGTTCATTCCCAGGGCTTCCACTATAGCCCACCCCCTGTACTGCCTTCTGCACAAGGGTGTTCCTTTTGATTGGTCGCCTGCATGCGAGCGAGCGTTCACCTCGTTGAAGGGCCTCCTCACTTCCGCCCCTTGTTTGGCTACTTTTGATCCCCGTAAGCCGTTGGTCCTGGCTACAGATGCTTCGCAGTATGGGGTGGGGGCAGTCCTGGCCCATCGCAATGCAGACGGTTCCGAGCAACGACTGGCGTTTGCGTCTAAAACGCTTAGTCCCGCGCAGGCCCATTACTCCCAGATAGAAAAAGAGGCTTTGGCCATTGTCTGTGCTGTTACCAAGTTTCACCCTTTCTTGTACGGCACGAAGTTTCAGTTAATCACTGACCATAAGCCATTAATATCGTTATTTGGCCCCGCCTCTCAGATTCCGGATAGGGCGGCCCACAGACTACAGCACTGGGCCTTGTTCCTCTCTAAGTACCATTATGACATTCATTTTCGCCCTACAGGACAGCATGCCAACGCCGACGCTCTTTCCCGTCTTCCGGTGGGCCCGGATCCTACGTTCGATCGAGAGGAGATTATGTGTTTTCATTTGGATGTGGCATCCCGCCAAGCAGTTGATGGCTTTCCGATCACTAGTTCTCGAGTCGCCAGGGAAACGGCGGCTGACCCGGTTCTCCGGCAAGTAGTTCGCCTCATTCAGCAGGGGTGGTCCTCCCGCCCTCCGGGCCGGGCCTCGGACCCTCTTCGTAATTATTTTCTTCTACGAAACCGCCTCTCGGTCTTGGAAGGAGTTCTCCTTCTGGCTACCGATGATACAGCTCCTTGCGTGGTTGTTCCTGCAGGTTTACGAAGGGAGGTCCTCACGTTATTACATGCGGGGCACTGGGGTGTTTCCCGTACTAAAACCTTGGCTCGCAGACATGTGTACTGGCCCGGTATTGACAGAGAAATTGAGCACTTGGTGGCCGCCTGTTCCCAGTGTGCGAGCCAACAAGCATCTCCCAGGGCAGCGTTCTCTTCATGGCCGCCGGCAACCCAAGCATGGAAACGTGTTCACATCGATTTTGCGGGCCCGTTTCTCAATGGCTTTTGGCTCATTGTCATTGATGCTTATTCCCGATTCCCATATGTGGTTCGCTGCTCCTCAACCACTTCAGAAGTTGCAATCCAGGCACTAGCAAAAATCTTTTCTGTGGAAGGTGTGCCAATCACCCTGGTCTCAGACAATGGACCGCAGTTTATTTCGCAGACCTTCCAGGATTTTTGTAGGCGCTTCGGTATTCGGCACGTTTGCTCTCCCCCCTTCCATCCACAATCGAATGGGGAAGCCGAGCGCATGGTGCGCACATTTAAGACGCAGATGAAAAAGTATGTGCACGAATTTCCTGCAGAGGAAGCCTTGACGTTTTTATTGACGGCATACCGGACCACACCAATGGGCGACCGCAGCCCCGCAGAGCTCCTCCATGGGCGTCAACCTAGGACTCTGCTGCACCTCCTCCGGCCTGGTCCTCGCCAGTCTTCACAAAACGAAGTACCTGGCTTTCCACTGGGTATGTCGGTCTGGGCCCGTGGGTTTGGTCGCAATCCACGTTGGATACCGGCGGTGGTCCTGCGCCGAAATGGCCGCCGGCTCTACACCTTGCAGGCGGGGGATCGGGTGGTACGTCGTCACCAAAATCAGCTACGTCCACGTTCGGGCACCCACCCTCCGACCTCTCGGACACCGGCTTCCCCATTGCCGGCACCTGTATTGGTTTCGCAGGGGACGTTACCTCCTCTCCCCGCTGTGACTCTGCCGCACTGCGATGGTTCTCAGCCTTGGCAGCCTCCAGTAGCTCCAGCACCGGCATCGCCATCATTCGAGATGCCCCAGCGAGAGCCGGCCCCCCTAGCAGGCTCGGTTTCTCAGGGGGCTAGTTCACCTGTGGTTGTCCCTTCCCCGCCACTGGGTCTTGCCCCTCCCGAGGTGGAACGGGATCCGGAGTTCGACAGTTTGTCACCCGTTCTGTCCCGAGCTCCGGTTGTGGGACGACGGGGGCCTCTTCGTGTGGGTCACTTCCAGCCGTATTCGAAGGTTCCGGCTCGAGGGTTGGCAGATCCCCTCGACTCCGGCCATCCAATGGATGTGGAGGTCATCGCTCCTGCCCGACGCTCCACCTTCCGACGCAGTGGATCACAGTGGCTTCACCCGCCGAAGGAGGAGGAGTGTAGTAGCCACCAGAAAGATCGCGGGAGGCGCACATTGGCACGGCGCGTCACGGGCGGTAGTTGCTGCAAGTAGAGTCCCGAGAATTCGGACGCGACCTCTGCCGGCGTAACAACAAGAACAACAACAACAACTCCAGCAGCACGGGCCGTGCCCAGTCAGTCAACATTGGGCATGCCTAGGACACAGTCCCGGTTTACACTAAGTGAAGTGCGACGTAAACGTGAACAGTGTTACTACAATATTATTTATCACAGGGACCTTACGAAGTGGCCCACTTAGATTTTCATGATACTTGTAATCTTACTTGGTCACTGTCTAGTCATCTGTTTCCTAAGGTTGTACAATGCAATTTGGACAAAAATCAGCTGTGAAGATTAGATTTTAACAGAGTTTCTTGTAATCCTGAAGTCACTGGTTTGTTTATCACTAGCAGCAACATTTTTATGTACTTTTATTTAAATTCTATACTTATTGTCAAATGGAGATGTTAATTAATAGATATATAGTCCTATTTTTTAAAATAGAAATTACATTTTTTCTTACATCTTATCTTAATATTATTACATGTTATACATTAAATCTTAAATAACATGAAAAAAAATTACATTTTTTCTTACATCTTATCTTAATATTATTACATGTTATACATTAAATCTTAAATAACATGAAAAATAAATTAAAATTTAATACATACTTGTGAAAAGTCTTATTGATAAATGAAAAACTATGTACTTTAGTACGTAATACTGTTTGATCAGTAGAAATAAATAAGTGTTTTATTTTCTATTTGGTGCTTCAAATTTTTATACAGAATTTTAATTTATTGCAAATACTTGAGTGCTCTAAATCTAAATTGTGCCAGGGACTTCATGAACACAAGATTTTTATGCTACGCACTCAGCTTCCAGTGACTGTATTAAAACAGTCAAAATGTTTGTTATTTAACAGTGTTCAAATAGCTGTGAACCTTGGGAGGAGATTTTTTGTTTTTCTGAGAACTGCATTGTACTCTCATAGGACACTCATGTCCGAAGAATAAACTTCAAGTTATAACTATGAAGAAAATCAAAGAGAATCAGTTTATGAGGTCATCTCAGTTGATTATTCTTTAAAGAATATCAAACTGCATAAACAAAAATAGTAACAGTTTTAGGAACAGAAAGGATTGTGTAAAAAATTTTTTCTACATTTTCTTATCATATAATTTTCTCTATTGATAGGAGTATGTAGAGGAACTGTGGACACTGATAAGCCAGCTAAGGGAATTAATACACCGTGAGAAGGTGGAGATTGGTGATGCTATATCCCATTGCGGCTGCAAGAACTGCAAGTCCCAAGAGTAAAATGTTGTCCCTGACTCAGGTACAGACTGAAGGTAAGTGTACAATGTGCTTTACAGTTCTGTTAGGTATGAAATGGCTGTGAGGTGATCCTGCCACACATTCTTTGTATGAGTGCCACCTTTTCAGTTTTTACAAGTGACTGCTAGCAGGCGCTATTGAGATGTGACTTTACTGTTTTCTTCTGAAATTTTGGGAATTGATTCAAATGCATACAAAAGTGTGTAAATTTTAAAAGTAGGTATTTTGAGAAGCAATAAAATGATTCATACCAAAAATGTTTTTCTTTCACTGTTTTTGTAAATACTTAAAAGGAAGCCCTGGTACCATGTCTATGTCATTCTGAAATGATACTAAAATGTCCTGGGTGTAGTTGAGGGATTGTGCATCTGAACAGCCAATAAACCAGATTCGATCTCTCGGACAAAGCCATTGTTAAAATCTACTCCCCCCAACCCCTCCTTCCTTCAACCATCCACAGATACATTGCTGTGGCTCTGTGGCTACTGTGAGGAGCTGTACAGGACAGAGTCATTGTGTAACTAGCAGCAAACTGGAGGTTTGAGTCAATCCATGAAAGCATGATATCCCATCATTTTTTATTACTGTAATCATCTCTACCTCCACCCCCTCTCACATTTGTTGTTATAGCTGATATACAAAGAGGTGGAATGACTCCTTTAATTGCAGCTGTACCATGTTTTGCATATATGAGGGAACTGCCTTTTGAATTTTTTAAAAAAGTGGTGACTGAAAAACATTTTTTAAAATGTGGATTGTACTACCATTTGTAACAGAATTCAGCTTTAAAATTCATACCCTTGTCCAAGGTATCATATCAATTATGGAAGCATTTTTCCAATCTTGATACATGTACCTCAGTAACGTGATTTTGGGATGATTAAACAGCTTCTTGAAGTAATGAAAATGTTCATCTATGCCTTTTCGGTTGAATTTTCATAGGATTTGTTGATCCAGACAAAGCTTTTGAGAGTATAAAATGGTACAAGAAGTTCAAAATTCTGAGACAAGTAGGTGTAAGCTATAGCAAAAGATGGATAATTTCCAATCTGTACAAAAAGTGAGAGGGATCACTAAGAATGGAAATAAGTGCTCAGATTAAAAATGATGCAAGACAGGGATGCAGGCTTTTGCCACTGCTATTCAGTCGATACATACAAAAAGCAATCATGGAAATAAAAAAGGTTCAATAGTGGGTGTGAAATTCATGGTCTAAAGATATCAATGACAAGATCTCCTAATGACATACAATCTTCAGTGGAAGTGAGGAATTACAGAACCTGTTGAACCTAATTACCACTAACATTTCTTATGGTCATATATCACTTTTTGGAAATATTTGAATTCATCAATACCATGTTGTTAAGAATATGGCCTATAAGAAGCATAATTCCATTACTGTCATCACCATAACCCAAAACTAACACCTTCTCTACTTTATTAAAACCAATAGAGCTTTTTTTCCCCCTTACATACGTCACCAGGGCAAATTCTCACCCTGTGTTTTGTTGCAGTACACAAAAATACAGGAATAAAACAATGACTGGCTCATACTATGCCACTTTATTGGACAATCTGCTCACTAAATTGAAGCAGACACAAGGAAAATTATTGTAAACATACACAACAGTCTTTAGCTGGGCTAAACAAACGTTTTTCAGCTACGTTTTCCTGCAGATTTCCTCCTTCTGAATTTTTACCCCTGTCTCAACAAAAATTGAATTGCACAAGGAACTTTTCATCAAATGAAGAGGTTATAAAAATTTTAAATGCATATTACAAGTTTCTTTCATGAGGGAATACAAAAACAGGAATCTCACTCCACTGAAAATCTCTCCACTGTAGTTTCCTTCAGCCTCGGTGGAAAACATTAATGTAGGTAGTAAGGTTATTCATTGATCAGTCATATGATTAAATGTTTACTTATTATTCTAGCCTTTCTCGAACCAACACCAAATTGAATTGCAACATATAGTTGAGTAATAACATGTTTTCGAACATGTCTTCATGTGTATTCCTAATATTTGTAGCCGTTATTCCCTCATTGGCACGTGAGTTATATTTATCATGTGAATAAGAATATATTCAGTTGCAAAATACAGATAATATTTATTCTTACCTACCAATAATTGTAGTCTAAACTAGATTAATATCTCGCAGATTAAGTTCCTCTATGAAAATTGCTAGGGTCTGTACGTTTAAAGCATTGGGTTGTAGCAACTGCAAATTTTTCATATGTGTTTCTGTTTCAGGCTTGCATCATGCAGTAGGATGAAGGATTTTAAAAAGGGCTACAAAAATAATAGAAAATAAGGATGAATCAAAGCATGAGTTCTAAAAATAAATTTCATAATGTTTAATAACAAATAATGGTTGTGGAGTATTTTGTGCATTTGACATTTGAACAGGGAAGTGATTTTTTTCTGATTTAATGCTGAGTATGTTCCTAACTTCTTGCTGCTGTGAGAAATTAGATCATTTTCTATTGAGAACAAAACTACTGTGGTTTATCAGAGAAACCAATACACATGACTACATTGGGTATGTGATATGAACAGAATACATTAAGAGCAGTGTTATACATATTAGTGTTCAAATGTTACAACCTACTATAATTTTCCAGTTGCAAATTCATCCCAATTTCTGAAAGCATAAGGACACTTTTTTTATATTTCCTTTGGAGAGATTCTAATACTTTTGAACTTGGCAAGTGTCACCAGAAAAGTCCCAATTCAACACAATGATCCCAAGAAATCTGACTGGCACTAATATTGGTCATTTTCAATTATTTTTACATTTCCCACTCCTCAGACACACTCACAATATAGAGACTTGGAAACCGAGCAACTGACAAGAATGTGGCGTGTTGGTCACATTTTCATTGATTTTATTGGGCTGTGGTAAGACTGGTACAGTGCCTCTATTTTGAAATGTTTGTTTGCAGTATAGCCCTAGGAAAGTATTGCTACAAATTTAACCTACTTTGACCAGTTAAGATTGGCTCGAATTGATCCTAACTCCTGACAGCAGAGGACGAAAGATCTTAACCCATTGGTGTTAATTAGGGTATTCAAGTGTACAACAATTATTTAAAGTGAAAAGAAAGACACTGATATTTAAAATGAGGAATAATGTAAAGAAAGGTATACTGTGTGTCACCATCTGTATTAGACTAGTGACTGAAGATGCAAGATAGATTGACAAATAAAGTGTAAATAATGACATCAGTACACTGTGGTGATGTATTTACTATGTTGAACACCCCTGACAGATTCAAATTTTTAGCTAGGCCAGGACTTAACTGTAATCTATACCTTTGAGTGACATTACTCTTTCCAGAACATGCTTCACTGCCCAATCTAAAACTTTAACTAACTACTACTTAATTCTGTCTCATTTAGACCTAACACAGATTGTCCTTCAAATACTTTTTTCTGTATAGCTGAGTAGTTGAACCAGTCTATGAGTGTACCCATGTGGCTTAGTTGAAAACAGCATTTCCTGTGAAAATGGTGTCCCAATTTGGCACAAACTTTAGCTGAAAGTAGCAAAAATTATCATAATAGAATATCAGTATGGACTTGTGGTAATTCCAGTTCTAATGATGATTTGGTACAGCATAAAAGTTACCAACAAGCAATTCATTAAAAAACTTTAATGGAACACTGAAGCACAATACAATTCAAAAACTTGTAATGGCACACTGACACAAAGACAAAGAGAGAAGAATCAAAGATCGTAACATCAAAGATGAATGATAGTGTTCTAGTGGTCAATGATTGCCACAGAGACCCCTCTCCCGCCAATCACAAACCCCCACCCCCACTGCCAACCCCACCCCCACACCCACGCCCACCCCCACCCCCACCCTCACCCCCATCTCCACCCCCAGGAAGAGCAGAGCACTGTGGAGGTGCAGAGTAGGTGATGCCATTGACAACAAAATCTTCATTCCATTCATATGGATGAAGTGGATGCACTGCAGAGGAATGGAGGAGGTCATTGGCTGCAGCATTGTCCATAACTGGAGAATGAAAGAGTTGACCATCGGAGGAAATTTTCTCGGAAATAAGATCTCGGTTGGCATTGGGAGGAAACTCAAAGAGTTCAAGAGTTGGATGTGCATAGTGGTGGTGTGATCTCGAGATGGTGGTGAGACAACAAAGCTGAAGGCTTTGATACACACTACTCCAGTATTGTCATACACATTACTCAAAACACTGGGGAGTGAGGTGGGAACCTCAAAGGGGGAGTAACTCGCTCTCAGCACACATAACGTACACAGAGCACTGAAGGTGAAGTTGAGGCCGTAGGAGGTGGAGAAGGGCCATCAGATGGATCTGGAGGGATGGTAGGTGTGGCCTGAGTTAGGTCATTGAAGAGCAACCAGGCAGGTTGCAATAAATTCACCGAGACCATCTGATGTTTGCCATTAAGTATAATAATGATGGCATTCTGTCCGTGAGCGAGGACTTTGTGAGTGCACAATTATGGAGTCTGGAGTGATGCATGAACAGTCATCGGGGAATGTCACATAAACTCAAGTAGCCAGTTCTTTCTGGACAATAACATGGGAATATGGCTGTGGAGGTGTCATACAGATGTGTGCACTGTGTGTGTAAGCAATCAACCAGTGCTGGAAGCTTGTCATTCTGTGGGGAAGTAAGAGAGCAACGAGTTTGGCAGGTAGGACAAGGGGCTCACTGTACAAGATGTCTCTGAGTGATGCCTGGAGGTCATCCTTGTAAGCAGGGCATATGCTTAAAAGTGTCTGTGGTAGCACTTGCAACCAGCAACCATCATGACACATGAGTGGTGCCTTAAATGTGTGATGCAAACACTCCATGAGACTATGGTTGTATGGATGGTAAATGGTAGTGTGGAATGCATTAACACCACACAGCTCACAAAGTTTTGAAAAGAGGATGGACTCAATTTGGTGGCTCTGGTCAGTTGTAATTGAGGAGGGGCAGTTGAAGTGGGCAATCCAGGAGTTAATGAAAGACCAGTTAACTGTTTTACCCATAATGCCAGAGAGGGGAATGGCTTCAGCTCAGCCGCGCGGGATTAGCCGAGCGGTCTAAGGCGCTGCAGTCACGGACTGTGTGGCTGGTCCCGGCAGAGGTTCGAGTCCTCCCTCGTGCGTGTGTGTGTGTGTGTTTGTCCTTAGGATAATTTAGGTTAAGTAGTGTGTAAGCTTAGGGACTGATGACTTTAGCAGTTAAGTCCCATAAGATTTCACACACATTTGAACATTTTTTGCTTCAGCTCACCTTGTAACTTGCTCAATGATAGACAGAATGTAGCAACAACCATCTGAGGGTGCTAGTGGACCCCATTGTCAATATGGATGTGGCATAGGTAACCTCTGGCGATGCTGAATTGTTCAAGGGGAGGCTGGACCTGCTGTTCCACCTTACTCCTCTGACACGGGATATAAGCAAATGTCCAAGAGCGACAATCATTTTTTATTCCTTCCCAAATGAAATGTTCTGTGATTAGTTTCAGGGTAGCTTTGGTACCTGGGAGGGATAGTCCTTGCAGTGATGTGAAGACTGTACAGCACAGAGAGGCGGAGCATGCCTGTCGATGTGTAGCACACAACGGGTGCGGGCCAACACGCAAGGAGGCAATGTTCGTGTGTAAAAGAACATTTTGTGCCCGTCAACATTACGGATAGCTCAGGATAATCGGTCTCTATGTGTTTCAACTCGTTCATGTCCATGAAGTCAAGATAATTTGTATGCGGGACAAATAGTCTGTTATAACATTATCAAACCTGTCAATATAGTGTACATCAGCAGAATACTGCCAGACGAAATCTGTGGGCTGGAGCCATCGAGGAGGAACATCCTTTCCAGGGTAACGAATGGTGTCAGCCAATGGGTGGTGGTCACTGAAGATGGTGAATTTGTTCCCCTTGATATTATCAAATAATGTTTGATTGCCTCAAAAACTATGAGAAGTTCATAGTCGAATGTTGACCATTTGTGCATCAAATTACGTGCATATGGAGTATCGTCTGAGCTGTGTGACTGGATTCGTGATTTCCTCTTAGAGAAGTCACAGTTCGTAGTGATAGACGGTAGAGTAGAACAGAAGTGATATCTGGCGTTCCAGAAAGTAGTGTCATAGGCCCTCTGATGTTCCTGATTTACATAAATGTTCTAGTTGATAATCTGAGCAGCCCCCTTAGATTGTTTGCAGATGACGCTGTAATTTACCGTCTAGTAAAATCATCAGACGATCAGTTCCAATTACAAAATGATCTAGAGAGAATGTTTGGTGCGAAAAGTGGCAAACAAAGAAAACTGTGAGGTCATCCACATGGGTACTAAAAGAAATCCGATAAATTTTGGGTATACGATAAATCGCACAAATCTAAGGGCTGTCAATTCGACTTAATGTCTAGGAATTACAATTATGAGCAACTCAAATTGGAAAGACCACATAGATAATATTGTGGGGAGGCGAAACAAAGACTGCGCTTTGTTGGCAGAACACTTAGAACATGCGACAAACCCACTAAAGACACAGCCTACATTACACTTGTCCGTCCTCTGCTGGAATATTGCTGCACGGTGTGGGATCCTTACCAGGTAGGATTGACGGAGGACATCGAAAAAGTGAAAAGAAGGGCAGCTCGTTTCGTGTTATCGCGCAGTAGGGGTGAGAGTGTCAGTGATATGATACGTGAGTTGGGGTGGCAGTCCCTGAAACAAAGGCAGTTTTCTTTGCAGCGAGATTTATTTACGAAATTTCAATCACCAACTTTCTCTTCCGAATACGAAAATATTTTTTTGACACCCACGTACGTAGGGTATAATAAAATAAGAGAACTAAGGAGTTCGAACAGAAAGATTATAAAATAAGAGAAATCAGAGTTCGAACGGAAAGATTTAGGTGTTTCTTTTTCCCACACGCCATTCGAGAGAGGAATTGTAGAGAAGAAGGCACTTAAGTGTGAATTGGAGAGTAACCATGTAAATGTTGATGAATCAACAGGCATTACCAGCCAGTCAATCGCAACTCTTAGCATTTGTCCATTTCATTAATCAAGATCAAATAGTAAATCAATTTCTTTTTTGCAAAGAATTAAGTGTGTCTACTAAAGGTTTATCTTAGTAAGTAGCAGCTAACATGGAAGTCGTGTATGGACACTTGTACAGATGGCGTCCCTTCAATAGTAAGCTACGTTAAGCGCCTTATAAAAAAACAAACTTAAGATGTTATCACAGCTCACTGCTTTCTTCATAGGAAGCCCTCATTAACAAAAACATTGGGAGAAAAAAAATGAGAGAAGTCTTAGAGCACGTTGTTCAGATGCTAAATTTTATGAAAACAAGACCAGTTAAAACCAGTTCATTCGAAAAATTTTGCATCGTTATGGAGTCAGAACACAGACAGTTTCTTTTACACACAGAAGGCAGGTAGTTGTAGAGGGGAAAGTACTTAACCGTGTGCATGAGCTAAGACAAGAACTCCTCGCTTTTTTTTTTTCGAACAAATGAAACGTTTACATTTATATAACCTCTTTCAGAGTGAACTTTGGATTGCCAGATTGCTGTATTTGGCCGATATATTTCAGCAGTTCAATATTTTGAACACTAGCATGCAAGGGAAAGAAGAAAATATCTTCACATCCAACGACAAAATTAAACCTTTTCATAGGAAACTACAAATATGCAAAAGAAAAGCTATTCAAGGTATCTTGGAAATGTTCCCGTATGTAAGGAGCACATGCATAAGAAATACTTCCAATTAGACTTGGCCACTGTTTCTATGTTTCGATACAGTGTATCGATACGTGGTACTGTTTCAGTGTTTCGGAACGGCTACGGTTCACTGTTTCGAAACAGTGTTGTTTCATTCCACCCCTGTCTCGGATAACTGGACCAGATTCGCGGTCTCGAGCCAGACACAGAAACTGTATCATTGTTTCAGAATAAGGCTGTTTCAGTCCACCAGTGCTTGGAACGGATTAATTGTATCGAAACAGTGATGTTTCATTCCCCTCTTGTGTCGGACGAGATTCGGGCTCGGCATAGGTACTGAAACGCATTTAACATATCACTTCATGAAACACTTTCAAGAGTGTCAAAATCTTTTTGACAAGCAATAGCATGAAGCTTAAGATATCCGAAAATAAAGCTTCGTTTCTACCTGACCGTCATATTCCGAAATGGCGTAACATCTGCTTTATAAACACTAACCAAGCAATAAAACAACGCATACTATTCACATTCAAAATAATAAATATGTGAAAATCATTCAGTTAAATTACACTTTTTGATAACACACGCTTCTCTGTTCATGTACAGCAATCATATTAAGAAACGTAAGTAAGCCTACAACATTTCGAATAAAAAAGGCGTAGAGTGACGGTTATTAGACATATACATAAATTTGATGTAGGTATAATTGCAAGCAATCTGTTTCACATCACTGATAGTGTAATGGTGAACGGGAAGGACTAGGAAGCATGGTGAATTTATAGTAACGGTTCGAAACACCTTGAAAGACAAAATTTTTTCTGTTATATTTTGTTATTTATTCGAATTATTTGGCGTTATTTGTGAGTCTATAGTCACTGTGCCTATTATCCTCAATGATTCCCTTTGTGCGCATGGAAATTAGCAGGATGGGTATATTACCCATACTAACAGAATGTGGGAATCCCAGTAGCATATCCGTTGTTTCTGCAGTTTGCTCCCACCTCCAGTTCCGTTCGTGGTGGCTCTTCTGTCTTCAGCTATGGCTGTCCTCAGCCAATTGAAAAATATGGAAGTCACACGACACGAAAGCAGCGTATTTGCTGCAGAAATACGAAACTGCCAAGACGCCTAAGTGATAATTTCATACTTTCTGCGATATGATTAGCGCTCTCGCACCTCATTTGTGTTTATGTGGACATACTTATACAGTAGACAGTCAAGATGATAAAATGTGTAGGTTTATTAGATTACAAAACACAAACTGTTTCACTGTTTCGAAACAGCGTATCGAAACATTACACTGTACTGCTTCATTTGTTTCGAAACAGTTACGTGTTTCAGTTTGCCCATCTCTACTTCCAATAGTAGTGAACAGCGTCGCCAACGCTAAAAAACCCGAGTCGCTAGATTCAATATCAAAATTCGCTAAAACTGATTTTAGTAGGGGTGTTTTGAAAATTTAGTCCTGTGAATGGTGCAATAAGCCAGTGGGGGGGGGGGGGGGGGGGTAATAAAATACTAATAAAAATTGTCTCTTATACGTAATTGCTATATTGTCTTCATTAAATGATGCATCGCTTGCAACAACATACATATAAAATACGCTAACGGTTAATTAAACATGTTATCATAATTGATGCAACACATAAATTGTTGCTTCAATCACAGTAGTCGAATATACTAGAAATATACAACTATATTTGTAACAAAAGAAAGCAAGAACTCAAATTAGGTCACAAAATATATACATACCGGTATGTGAGCTATTCATCGTCGTCACTCAGAAGATCGAATAACTATTCTGTTTCATGCTCTGACAGAACTGTAGTTGATGTAGAGGGTTGAACGTCGCTCAGAAGATGATGTTGCAGTTCGACTAGTTTTGTCGCAAAAGAGTAATTTTTGTTCGTTCCAATAAGCTCCAATACGTCTGACGGTATGTCAAAAAATGCACAATCTTTATTTTGTTTCTTCAGCTGGTCTCTCAATATGATGAAAGCATTAATTGTCTTTAACGATAATCTGTTACGTTGTTTAGTTTTTATAATGTTCATAGAACTGAATATTCTTTCCACTTCTGCATTGGAATGCGGTAGGCATAGAACAGTCATTGCTAGCTGTGAAATCAAAGAAAAAGGATTCTCCCCTGCGGCATTTTTATGCTGCAAAACCTCACTCCAAAATCGAACAGTGTTAGTAGTGTTATTCCACCTAATGAAGTTGTATTATGCCATTCTTGCAGCATACCGTCTATGAAATCGCCACTAAAACCCAATTCTTTGGCTGCATCCGCTACAGCATTATTTTTATTCACTTTTAGTGTTTCTTCAACATTCAGCACAGACAATTTTTTCAGGATCGTAACGTTACATGGCATTCTTTGATGAATTTCTTTTATGAGTTTCAGACTAAACTGAATGCATCTCTTCTTCAAATAAACTTTATTTTCTTCAGACAAACTTGACTCAGACAATTTCTGTTCAAACATAAAGCCAAGGTTCGGATTTGCGTACATAAATTCACTTGGAACTGGTGGTGTCAACAAATCAACAGCTGGAAAAACTATGTTTTGTCCGAGTGACTGCATGAGAAATACAAGTGTATCTAGTAGTTTAGTGGGGTCATTGTCTTCTTCTTCAAAAGCTTTTATTGCTATTTGTACGTCTTTTAAAGCATGTTTAAGGTAAAACATGTAAAGATGATTTGAGTCGTCACAATACATCTTGTACAAAAGATCGGCAGTGTAACAATTTTCTTGAACCATGGCAAGTGAAAAATGTAGCTTTAGTTCTTCCCACTGCTCCAGAATTCTTCGTATTGCTGGTTCAATTGAAAGGCAACGTGTTGCACAGACCTTCAAAATTTTTAGTGGCTGTTTTCCACAATTTATTTTCTCATAAACCTTTTTATATTCCTCTTGTCTTTTGGGTGAAATGGAGAACCAATTGTAGGTTTCACGTACAAGAAACTCTTATGTTTCTAGGTATGGTATTCACTGAGGCGTGCGAAACTGCAAGCTGATGAGAGTGACAAATGCAACAGATCAATACCAAATGCTTCAAACCATATTCTCTCTTGAGTTGTTCGAAAAGCCCATTGTTTATTCCAACCATTGCAGAAGCATTATCTGAGCCAATTCCTACCATATTAGCGATTGGAAGTATGAGATCTTTCAAAGAATTCACAAGAACAGCAGCCAGATTTCTTGCATCTGCAGTTCCTACTGCAGCGAGTTTGAGAAATTCTGAGCAAATGGTTTGGTTGTTTACACTATAGTACCGTATAACGATACCTAGCATTTTAGATATTGATACATCTGTGGATTCATCTATTAGTACACTGTATTTTTGGTTGCCTATATTTTCAGCCAATGATTGTGTAAAATATGGAGCCAAAACTTCAGTTATAATGTTAGTGCACTTTGTACGATGTAATTGCATGTTTTTAGCGCCCTCATCACCGGAAAACACCTTCTTGCACAGTATTCCTAAATGATCTACAGCTAAAATAGAACAATGTTCAGCAATAAATAAAGAAAGGGCGCCGTCCGCTCTGCTTGCTGTTCTAACTGTAGTTTTCGGAACTATTTTCACAGGTAAGGTGGTTTGTGTTTTTTTTTTAATAAATTTTTTGTTTATGCTTAATAGTTTTCGAATGCTTTCTAATATCACACAATTTAGCATAAAACTCTGTTGCACATACTTGACATCTTGCCTTCGATAAGTCTCCAACGACTGGTTTCAGCCACCCATTGAATTCAGGTTCTGCTTCCCACGCATCCCGATATTTTTGAGCGTACTGCTTCTTCTTCTGCGGTAAATCCATTATGTAAGCCACCACAACATAAGTTTCACCAATTTATAATCACTGAAAATATATTAAAACTCAGGCGAACTAGAGGTCATGAAATAATCTACTCACTCGGTAACTCGATATCAGTCCTATTGTTCATTGTTTAAAACGTAATGTCTGAGATACCCCCACCGAATTGTTCTTGTGTTACCACTGTGCATGTGGTAATCATTTGACTGCGAGTTAACATATCGAAAAATTAGAGGTTGCTGGACAGAAATGTATTTTATTATACTTAATATTACATATGTTTTTTGTCAATTCGAAAAATAAAGGAACTTCAAAAGTTGAAGAATTATAGAGCGTTACGCTATCGACGATAACAGGCTAGTGGGTAATGAATAATGAATTGTTCTATAGTCAAGGTTTTCTTACTCTGTAGGCAATTCCCACATTCAGAAAATGCTGAACAATGCTACATGATCTGCTAAGAACTTAATTTAACTTAGTAAATCTAGAACAAAGTCAGTGTAGTACCCATTCTATAGTTAAAATCTTAGTTTTGTTAATGAAAATGCTGGCCCAAAATAGTTTTGATTTGTACTCCAAAAGTCGCCAGATAAGTCGCTAAGTAATTTTTGTCGCTAAAAAGTTTTTTTTGTCGCTAAAAAGTTTTTTTTGTCGCTAAGACGAAGGCAAAAGTCGCTATTTCTAGCGACAAAGTCGCTAAATTGGCAACACTGGTAGTGAATTATTTGATAAGTTTAGAAGAGAAACAGAACTCAGATTTTCCATCCCTCAACACTGAAGAGTGCGACTGCATTCAAAACCCATTCATGGAAACTTCAGGTGATTTCGGCTTAATATCAACAGAAGAAGAAGAACTGGCAGCTATATATATTGATCGTTGACTGATGATTAAGCATAAGAAATTGTCTCTTGAAGCCTTTTGGATTTCTATAAAAGAAGAATGTGTGTCGATATCTAAAAAGGCTCTGAACATTTTACTCCCATTTTCGCCGTCATATTTACGTGAATTAGGATTTTCTGCCCTCACCACAGTTAAGTGTAAAAAGAGAGGAGCTCTTCATTGTATTGATGAGGAAATGAGAGTTTGTCTTTCAAATATATCTCCAAAAATTGAAGAAATGTTTCTCGTAAACACTAGAAAGCGTAGATGTAGGGTACCTTTCATTTGTACTGCATTATTACTTTTCTCTATAATTTGAATTAATCGTTAGTTTTACTGCATTATTTCATTTCAATACTGCCTTTCGTCTTGGCAGGGTTGGAGGCAACGCGACGCTCAGCCGTCACTTGGGTGGCAAACATGCTTCATGAACCTCTCACATTTTGTACACAAAAATAATTTGTTGTTATTGTGATAACGTATATTTTTATTAATATAAGTCGTTTTTTCTGTAGTCTGGACGCAAAAATCAAAATAAAATGACTGTTATTTTATCACAGTACTGATTTCCCATATTGACGGCTGTAAAATATTCCACAGAAGAGTGTATGTAGTACGCCCACAATTATTTGGGGCCTTTTAAATGCGCCCGAAGCTCAAAAAGTTCGAGAACCACTGCCTTAGTACGTGACATAAGCTTCCACTCTATAGCTCCACCGAGTCCACAGAGAATTCGTGCTACGTAATGGTCGATATGGAAATGACATAGAAGTAACTTTTCGTAACATTTTACCAGAAATGAACTCTTCTCGCATTTTGTCGTAAATATCGCTGCTAATATCCGTCTCTTGCCAAATTCTCCGCTCCTAGGTCAAGTGGGAAGCGCCTAAAATGGCCGATAAGAGAGTTATCGATGACCGAAAAATCTTATGTAAGTCGCTGTAATTGTCGTTTGCATTGAGTTAGAAGCTTCTATTTTGTACACAACGAATGGATCAGACATCTTTCCACTCGATAGCTAGACACAGTCCTAACTCCAAAGAGAATTCCTGCTATGTAATGGTCGAACATTACGATAGTCGATATACAAACGATAAAGCAGTAACTTATTCCTAGCGTTTTACTACAAATTAACACTTCTCGCGTTTTGTCGTAAATATTGCTTCTAATCCTCCTCTCTTGCCTCGTCTCTTGCCAAATGTTGCTCTTCTAGGTAAAGTGGGGAACGCGTACAATGGCTGATAAGTGAGTTATCGATTACCAAAATGTCTAATATAAATCTCCGTACTTGTTGGTTGCAATACCTTAGAAGATTCTGTTCTGTACACAGTGAAGATACCAAAAAACTTACTACATGGCATAAATTTCCACTACATAGCTCAACCCAGACTTCAGAGAATTCGTGCTATGTAATGGTCGAACATTACGATAGCCATATATAAATGACAAAGAAGTAACTTTATTGTAACGTTTTGTCCGCAGCTTGTGGTCGTGCGGTAGCGTTCTCGCTTCCCTCGCCCGGGGTCGCGGGTTCGATTCCCGGCGGGGTCAGGGATTTTCTCTGCCTCGTGATGACTGGGTGTTGTGTGATGTTATTAGGTTGGTTAGGTTTAAGTAGTTCTAAGTTCTAGGGGACTGATGACCATAGCTGTTAAGTCCCATAGTGCTCAGAGCCATTTTTTATCGTAACATTTTACTTCTCTAGTTTTGTCGTCAATATTGCTACCAATCCTCGACTCTTGCCAAATAATACGCTTCTAGGTCAAATGGGAATCGCCTGAAATGGCCGATAAGTGTGTTATCGATTACCAAAATGTTTAACATAAATCGCCGTACTTGTCGATTGCAGTAAAATAAAAGCTCCTATTTTGCACACAACTAAGGGACGGGACCAGATGCCTTAGTACGTGACATAAATTTCCACTCGATAACTCCACACAGTCCTCAGAGAATTCGTGTTATTTAACGGTCGGACATTACGATAGTCGATATACATGTGACAAAGAAGTAACTTTATCGTTACATTTTGCTACAAATTAACACTTTTCGCATTTTGTCGTAAACATTGCTGCTAATCCTCGTCTCTTGCCAAATATTACACTCCCAGGGGCCAGTTGTACAATCTCGGGATAAATCCAGGGCTACCTAACCGAGAAATAGGCTTACTACTGGTTAACTTTGAGTGCGCGTTGTACGTCGCCATCTTATTCCTCGGTTAGTTATTCCTGGAATAGTTCTCATGTCGAGTTATTTTGGCAACAACTGAAGAGCACTCTGGGTATTTCGTGTACGTCGTTTCATATTTATGTACTCCTTGTCTACAAAAATAGCGTGTCAAACACGAATGATAAACGTTCCAGACCGCAAAATTTTTCGCTTGAGAATACCTTGATGAAGGTAGGTACTGTGAATAAGTTCAAGAGTATAGAACGAAACACGAAAACTGTTGCAGTTTCATCCATTGAAAATGTTAGTTCAAAACATTTGACTAAGTTGATAGGGTACATAAATGTATAACTTCCTATCCTGAATTTAGTTAAATGATCAGTCATTAGTTATTTGGCCACTAAGGGATCTTTCTAGATTTCCGTATAAAGTATATGAAAAAATATGCAGCAGTTTCCATTCACAAACAACTTCAAATAGATCGACAGAAAAGCTACAAGAGACAAATGTCTCTGAGCACTATGGGGCTTAACATCTGACGTCATCAGTCCCCTAGAACTCAGAACTACTTAAACCTAACTAAACTAAGGACATCAGACACATACATCCATGCCCGAGGCAGGATTCGAACCTGCGACCGTAGAAATCGCACGGTTCCGGACTGAAGCACCTAGAACCGCTCGGCCACAAAGGCCGACCAAGAGGCAAATGATGATTGTTATTTTTACTTAAAGAAAGAAGCACGGAAATATTAAGAGGTTGTAGATTTGTGGCCCCCATATGTGTAATGTAAGTTCCAAAAATACATGATTGTCACAGAAGGACGCCACAGTCAGTTCGATTGAGATGCAACATTTCTATATGATAGTATTCCATCAAATGTAGATGTAGGGTAGATGGTGCATTGAACTATAAGTAAGCATGTAAATAGAAGCAACTGTGAAATGCAGTCTGCTTTGTAGTAGGTCTAGTTGGCCTTTATAGTCTCTCCAACGAAGTGTGACAACACAGACCTCATGGAGATTGATCGGACTGAAAATTATTAAAGTCATTACTGGCTAGCTTGCTGTTGTGTTTATATCTTAGAATAACTAATTCATTACAGCAGCAATGGGTGTTATACAGAAAATAAATTGTTTAACACCATTTGTGCATCCATTTTAGCAATTATTGGGGATAAATAAATCACGTTTCTGTGCTTTAATAATCATTAATTATACTGGGCATATACACTCCTGGAAATTGAAATAAGAACACCGTGAATTCATTGTCCCAGGAAGGGGAAACTTTATTGACACATTCCTGGGGTCAGATACATCACATGATCACACTGACAGAACCACAGGCACATAGACACAGGCAACAGAGCATGCACAATGTCGGCACTAGTACAGTGTATATCCACCTTTCGCAGCAATGCAGGCTGCTATTCTCCCATGGAGACGATCGTAGAGATGCTGGATGTAGTCCTGTGGAACGGCTTGCCATGCCATTTCCACCTGGCGCCTCAGTTGGACCAGCGTTCGTGCCGGACGTGCAGACCGCGTGAGACGACGCTTCATCCAGTCCCAAACATGCTCAATGGGGGACAGATCCGGAGATCTTGCTGGCCAGGGTAGTTGACTTACACCTTCTAGAGCACGTTGGGTGGCACGGGATACATGCGGACGTGCATTGTCCTGTTGGAACAGCAAGTTCCCTTGCCGGTCTAGGAATGGTAGAACGATGGGTTCGATGACGGTTTGGATGTACCGTGCACTATTCAGTGTCCCCTCGACGATCACCAGTGGTGTACGGCCAGTGTAGGAGATCGCTCCCCACACCATGATGCCGGGTGTTGGCCCTGTGTGCCTCGGTCGTATGCAGTCCTGATTGTGGCGCTCACCTGCACGGCGCCAAACACGCATACGACCATCATTGGCACCAAGGCAGAAGCGACTCTCATCGCTGAAGACGACACGTCTCCATTCGTCCCTCCATTCACGCCTGTCGCGACACCACTGGAGGCGGGCTGCACGATGTTGGGGCGTGAGCGGAAGACGGCCTAACGGTGTGCGGGACCGTAGCCCAGCTTCATGGAGACGGTTGCGAATGGTCCTCGCCGATACCCCAGGAGCAACAGTGTCCCTAATTTGCTGGGAAGTGGCGGTGCGGTCCCCTACGGCACTGCGTAGGATCCTACGGTCTTGGCGTGCATCCGTGCGTCGCTGCGTTCCGGTCCCAGGTCGACGGGCACGTGCACCTTCCGCCGACCACTGGCGACAACATCGATGTACTGTGGAGACCTCACGCCCCACGTGTTGAGCAATTCGGCGGTACGTCCACCCGGCCTCCCGCATGCCCACTATACGCCCTCGCTTAAAGTCCGTCAACTGCACATACGGTTCACGTCCACGCTGTCGCGGCATGCTACCAGTGTTAAAGACTGCGATGGAGCTCCGTATGCCACGGCAAACTGGCTGACACTGACGGCGGCGGTGCACAAATGCTGCGCAGCTAGCGCCATTCGACGGCCAACACCGCGGTTCCTGGTGTGTCCGCTGTGCCGTGCGTGTGATCATTGCTTGTACAGCCCTCTCGCAGTGTCCGGAGCAAGTATGGTGGGTCTGACACACCGGTGTCAATGTGTTCTTTTTTCCATTTCCAGGAGTGTATATAAAGAATAATATGGCAAAATTCACAATAAGCATCCATTATTTTTTCTATAATCTTGGGGTGGAAATGTACCTATGACACATATCAAACTGGAGGCTACTGTTATTCTATCTCACCATAAATGGTTGAGACACTGTTTCATACATAATTTTGGGTTCTACAATTATCTCTAGCACCTGTATGTTATCTGGGAGGGGAAGTCCTGGCACTGACACTGTGTTCTTCCTTCTCTTATTCTCATCTCAGCTTATTTCAGTTTTGTTTTCAGAATAAAAATATCTGTTCTCAAATGTGAAAGAATTAGCAGACTGCAGAGAGTGCTGTTTCAAAAGTACTTTGGCAAGAACCAGAGAAGGGCGAAAGAATTGTATTTGTTAATAAAGGCTCAAGAAGCTCAAAATTAGGATCAGAAAATAAAAATTAATGCAAATGATTTCAGAATAAAAATTTATTAATCCATATACATTCGTTTATTTTCTTTTCTTTTAATTACATCATAGAACTGAAATAATTAAAAAACTGTCTCTTGTGCATGTTGTCCAGTGTCATACACATCCTTGTAACAATCATGCTGGCTGTTCCCTTGCCAATACCAATAAAATCTCCAATGGACAGAAAGAAATCACCAGAGGCAAAATATCTGAATGTCTGTAGTAGTTTTCTGGAAGAAAGTAAAGAATGAAATGAGATAATTCAAGAGAAATTTAAAAACATAATTTGCAACCACACCTTTCACTGTAGATCCAATAACTAAAGATTCCTGTTTACTGAATGGAATGTACCTATGTTCTTGTCACACAGAGATAATATGTATGTGGTTATGTGGATAATACTAATAACTGAGAAGTACAACAGTTATCTGCTATAGCTTTCCTTTTTTCCGAAAATATACTTTCCTATTAATTTTACCATTTGAACAAACACAAATTATTTACATGTTTATGGGAATAATGCTAGGTGGTGGAATATTTTGTTGCTCTGAAGCATTCATTAAAAAGATAGAAAGTTATTGTCCCAATGGGATATAAGAGTGAACAATATTTTCTGCTGTAGACATTAATGTGCTAGCATACTTTTTGTCATATTCAACAGTCACAGTAAGGCATCAGTTTCGGAAAAATGGTGCTTCACACAAGTAAAATATATGATAGTTCAATTTAAGGTACCATCAACTAACTACAGTTTGACGAAGGACACTGAAAATAACTTGATAGTTAAGGAAATTAGAACCATAGCATTCCAGGCACTCCAGCCAACTATGCAGATACCTGGATTTCTGTTCTCTTCTTATAGCATACAAATGCAGCTATTATTTTATGACACATATGGGTGGGCTTATGTGGATAACACCATTAACAAAGAAACAAGAGTTACTTTCTATAGCCGGGGGAGCGTCACTTTTTTTAAAGAAAAAATCCTACTTTTCTCTTAATCTTATTGTGTTAAACTTAGCCTGAATAAGAACCAATAGTTCACTGGCATCAGTGAATAATTGTAAGTGGGAGACAATCTTGCTCTGAAGCATTAATGGGCCTGCAATGCTAATATTTTCAATAGAAGGTGGAAAGGTGTTTTGACACTGCTGTGGTGTTTACATAACAGGGGCATTCCCAATAGAAAACAAAGTGGTACAATATTTCTGGCATTGATGAGATTGGGACACAACTGTTTTGTAAAAGCGTTTTGCTTCACGAAAAATCAATGTTTCGCCATAAATAGAAAAAGCTGTTAATGCAAATTGTACACATAATTTGTATGTTTTTTACATTTGGTTAAGTCTATTATGTCCTTGTCTGCTAAATAAAGCGAAATAGTCCTTTTCACTACTACAGCAATTGTAACACATACCAGATAAACACGACAATTTTTCTACGAATCGTCATTTCAATGTGCCCGATTTACATGAATAACATGACGGAATTCCTGAGTTACTGAAATCGAATGCATATTACTAAAAATCAACAGTATTATTAAAGAAAACAGAGACAGTCTCACCTGTCTGTCATATGCTCCAGTTTCTCACATACAAGATTGAAAACACAAAGCACAGCTTCCTTTGATAAGCGAGAGACGTCCACAGACGCTGAAGTAGCCTCTGGCGTGCCACAGGGGAGTGTTATGGGACCATTGCTTTTCACAATATATATAAATGACCTAGTAGATAGTGTCGGAAGTTCCATGCGGCTTTTCGCAGATGATGCTGTAGTATACAGAGAAGTTGCAGCATTAGAAAATTGTAGCGAAATGCAGGAAGATCTGCAATGGATAGGCACTTGGTGCAGGGATTGGCATCTGACCCTTAACATAGACAAATGTAATGTATTGCGAATACATAGAAAGAAGGATCCTTTATTGTATGATTATATGATAGCGGAACAAACACTGGTAGCAGTTACTTCTGTAAAATATCTGCGAGTATGCGTGCGGAACGATTTGGAGTGGAATGATCATATAAAATTAATTGTTGGTAAGGCGGGTACCAGGTTGAGATTCATTGGCAGAGTCCTTAGAAAATGTACTCCATCAACAAAGGAGGTAGCTTACAAAACACTCGTTCGACCTATACTTGAGTATTGCTCATCAGTGTGGGATTCGTACTAGATCGGGTTGACGCAGGAGATAGAGAAGTTCCAAAGAAGAGCGGCGCGTTTCGTCACAGGGTTATTTGGTAAGCGAGATAGCGTTACGGAGATGTTTATCAAACTCAAGTGGCAGACTCTGCAAGAGAGGCGCTCTGCATCACGGTGTAGCTTGCTGTCCAGATTTCGAGAGGGTGCGTTTCTGGATGAGTTATCAAATATATTGCTTCCCCCTACTTATACCTCCCGAGGAGATCACGAATGTAAAATTAGAGAGATTCGAGCGCGCACGGAGGCTTTCCGGGAGTCGTTCTTCCCGCGAACCATACGCGACTGGAACAGGAGAGGGAGGTATTGACAGTGGCACGTTAAGTGCCCTCCGCCACACACCGTTGGGTGGCTTGCGGAGTATAAATGTAGATGTAGAAATCTGGGTATAAATTCGGAATCGACGTCGTCTCAGTATCTTCTTCTGCCTCATTCTCACGAACCCTTCAACCGAAATATCGCCATCACTGTCTGCATCTGTCACTAATCCTGCCATTTTGAAAACTCATTCCCCGGTTAAGCTCGCTAACTGTCCAGGAATCGCCGATTAAGGTATCCTGAGTTTATTCTCTGTTTAGGGGTTATTCCGGTTTCGTACAACGCATTTCTTGTGTTATTCCGGGAATAGCGCTTAACCGGCTGCTAACTGGAGATTCTACAACCGGCCCCAGGTCAACTGGGAACGTGCCTACAACAGCTGATAAGTGAGTTATCGATTATGAAAATATCTAATATACAGGGTGATTATAATTAAAGTTAAGCATTCAAATGCTGTAGAAACAACACCACTGGTCAGAATGACGTCAGTTTGTAACGGAATATTATCGGAGAAAGGGGAAGACGTATGGCAGAAGAAAAAAAAAATAGTGTGAAAATTTATCAATAGATGATGCTGTATGTGTCAAAATACGTGTCATGCGCACGACCCATTGAAGTTGGTATAAACACTCCGGGTACACGGTTTTTCCTCCTTCCGTGTGTGCAACGTTCGCCATGACCGTCTCAATGCAGGTTCGCGCACTGCATGTAAAGCTGTATTACAAGAATAATGACTGTGCACACGTCGCTCTGCAGAAGTTCTGGACACTGAATGGTTTGAAAAAAGGCGTTGGTTCGATAACTGCCGTGGGTCTGGAGAAAATTGTTCGGAAATTCGAAAAGACGAGTTCTTTTGGTGTCCAACCTGGCAGAAGGAGGAAACGAATTGATTAGACATCAGTGGAAGCAGCGGCCATAACAGTGCAGGAGGAGACGAGTGGTGGTGTGCAAACGTGTAGCGCATGGAGAATTGTCCGAACATTGGACATACCCATGGGCATGGTGCGTAAAATCCAACGAAACATCCTTCTTTGCTATCCATTTAAAATTACCCTTGTGCACGAGTTGCTTCCTGTTGACCTGCCAGCGAGAGAGACCTTCGCTTTAGAATATCTTGCTTGCTTGAAAGTGAGCAATGATTACTGTGGAAGATTTTGTGGACAAACGAAGCCCACTTCCAGGATATATCAATACACAGAATTGACGAATATGTGCAACAAAAAATCCACATCCAAATCAACCAGTTCCACTTCATCCTGAAAAGGTCACTATATGGTGGGGGTTTACAGCACCATTTATCATAGGGCCATATTTTTTTGACGAGACAGGTGCTTCCGGTCCTGTTACCTGCACCATCGCTGGTAAGCGTTTTGAGTGTCCAGTTAAGCAGCTGCTGAAGTGCTAATTCGGAAATGCTAGTATTATCAGCCGACATTTCCCTACTACCTGGCCGTCCCGATCACCTGATATTAATCCATGTGGCTTCAGGCTGGGGCTGTCTGAAAGATGTTGTGTTCAGTATTCCGACTGCAAACTGAGCTGCATTGAAGGCGCACTTTGTGCAACACATTCTGAACGAGACCCCGGGAACACTTCGATCACTTGTGGAACATGCTTGTTTCTCGATTTCAGTTTGTTGCAGAAAACGGTGGACAGCACATTGAACATGTTTGGCGGCAGTTACACGGAAATTAATAATCCGATTTGGTTTTGATTGATGCTTTTTATGCAGTTTCTGGCCTCATGACAATTAAAACAGTTGTGAATTATGCTCTTTATCGGTTTTTGGACTCAGTAAAATTAAAAACCGATGAGATATATGCTTTCTTTGCAATTTTTGGCCTCGGGAAAATTAAAAACCGATATGAGTGATGCTTTTTATGCAATTTTTGGCATCTGGACAATTAAAAACCGATGTGATTAATGCTTTTATGCGGTTTTTGGAATCTGGACAATTAAAAACCAATGTGACTGATGCTTTTTATGTGGATTTTGTCCTCAGGAGAGTTAAAAACCGACGTGAGTGATGTTTTTTATGCAGTTTTTGGTCTCTGGACAAAGCCGATTTTTTCCCCATCCGATGTGATATGAGCATGCCATAGTGGATGGGCTTACATAACTAACAGTATCATGCCTGTACACCCGTGCATACCGAGTAGTACACTTTGTTTAATGACAAACTTACACCTTAGGCGTTGTTTTATGATACATTTGCATGTGTAGTCGACAATTATTACATTATGATGCTTACAGCGCCATGTATTGCTACATTTTGTAACTATTTACTTTTCTTCTTCTTCCATATGTGTCCCTTTTCTCCGATAGTATTCTGTTGCAATTTGACGTCATTCTGACCAGTCGTTGGAAAATTTAACTTTGATTATAATCACCCTGTAAATCGCTGTAATGGTCGATTCCAATGACTTGGAAGCTTCTATGTTGTACACGAAAAAGTGACCAAACTCCTCAGTATGTGACATAAATTTCACTTGATAGCTCCACCGAGTTCTCACAGAATTCGTGCTACGTAATGGTCGAACATTACTATAGCACATATACAAATCACGAAGAAGTAAATTTATCGTAACATTTTACTACAAATTAACACACTTCGCGTTTTGTCGTAAATATTGCTGTTAATCCTCGTGTCTTGCCAAATAATACGCTCCTAGATCAAGTAGGAAGCGCCTAAAATGGACGATAAGTGAGTTGCCGGTTACCAAAATATCCAATACAAGTAACTGCAACTGTCGATTGCAATGACTAAGAACCTTCTATTTTGTACACAACGAAGGGACCAGACATCTTAGTACGTGACATACATATCCACTCGATAGCTCCACCCAGTCCTTAGATAATTCGTGCAATGTAATGGTCGAACATTACGATAGTCGATACACAAACGACAAAGAAGTATCTTTTTCGTAACGTTTTACTACAAATTACACTTTCCGCGTTTCGTCGTGAACATTGCCGCTTATCCTCGTCTCTTGCCAGATATTACGCTCCTAGGTCAATTGGGAAGCGCCTACAATGGCCGATAAGCGGGTTATCTATTACAAAAATATATAACGCTGTAATTGTCGATTGCAATGACTTATTAGCTTCTGTTCTACACAACTAAGGGAGCAGACACCTTAATAAGTGACATAAATATCCTCTCGACAGCTCCACCCAGTGCTCAGACGATTCGCGCTATATAATGGTCGTACATTGCTATATTCGATGTTCAAATGACAAAGAAGTAACTTTATCGTTATGTTTTACTACAAATTAACACTTCTCTAGTTTTGTCGTAGATATTGCTGGCAATCCTCGCCTCTTGCCAAAGAATATGCTCCTAGGTCAAGTGTGAACCGATAAAAAGGCCAATAAGTGTGTTATCGACTACCAAAATATCAAATATAAATCGCTGTACTTGTCGCCTGCAGTAAATTACAAGCTCCTATTTTGTACACAACTAAGGGACTAGACACCTTTAGTACGTGACATACATATCCACTCGATAGCTCCACACAGTCCTCAGAGAATTCATGTTATGTAATGGTCGAACATTGCGATAGTTGATATACAAATGACAAAGAAGTAACTTTATCGTCACATGTTACTACTAATTAACACTTTTCGCATTTTGTCCTGAATATTGCTGCCAATTCTCGTTGCTTGACAAATATTACACTTCTAGGTCAAGTGGGAAGTGCCTACAATGGCCGATAAGTGAGTTATCGATGAATCAAGAATTTGATTTACCATAGATCATTTTATAATGATGTTGGCTTCATCATACAGGATGTCCTAGTGCATACAGAACAATAAAGTAAACTAGTGTCAGTACATTATAGAATACATTTTAAGCATGGCAGTGTACCAAATTACACAGGAGAAAAAAATGGCTCTGAGCTCTATGGGACTTAACTACTGAGGTCATCAGTCCCCTAGAACTTAGAACTACTTAAACCTAACTAACCTAAGGACATCACACACATCCATGGCCGAGGCAGGATTCGAACCTGCGACCGTAGCGGTCGCGCGGTTCCAGACTGTAGCGCCTAGAACCGCTTGGCTACACAGGATCGCTTCTAAAAGTTAATGCAATACGCTATACTATAATCTAATATAATATAGAAATGTAATGTTTCCAGAATGAGATTTTCACTCTGCAGCGGAGTGTGCGCTGATATGAAACTTCCTGGCAGATTAAAACTGTGTGCCCGACCGAGACTCGAAGTCGGGACCTTTGCCTTTCGCGGGCAAGTGCTCTACCATCTGAGCTACCGAAGCACGACTCACGCTCGATGCTCACAGCTTAAGTAAACTTTTAATCTGCCAGGAAGTTTCATTGTAATGTTTATTGTATACACTATGGAATTACACACAATTAACCACATCACACAATAATATGTTATGTGAACAAAGTATCAAATATAAATCGCTGTAATTGGCGATTGCCGTGACTTACAATCTTCCATTTTGTACACAATGGAGGGACCAGACATCTTAGTACGTGGTGTAAGTTTCCACTCGATAGCTAGATACAGTCCTAAGAGAATTCCTACTATAGAATGGTCGACCATAATGATAGTCGATATGCAAATGACAGAGATGTAACTTTTTCGTAACATTTCACTACAAGTTAAAATTTTCAAGTTTTGTCGTAAATATTGCTGATAATCCTTGTCACGAGCCATGTATTACGCTCCTAGGTCAGGTGGGAATCGCCTAGAATGGCCGATAAGTGTGTTATCGATTACCAAAATATCTAATATAAATCACTGTACTTGTCGATTGTAATGACTTTGAGCTTGTATTTTGTACACAACAAAGTGACCAGACACCTTAGTAAGTGACGTAGGTTTCCACTCGCTAGCTAGATACAGTCCTAAGAGAATTCCTGCTATGTAATGGTCAAACATGATCATAGTCGATATGTAAATGACAGAGATGTAACTTTATCGTAACATTTCTCTACAAGTTAACACTTTTCGAGTTTTGTCGTAAATATTGCTGCTAATCCATGTCACTTGCCATGTATTACGCTTCTAGGTCAAGTGGGAAGTGCCTACAATGGCCGATAAGCGAGTTATCTATGAATCAAAAATCAAGAATTTTATTCGCCATAGATCATTTTACAGTGATATTGGCTTCGTCATACAGGATGTACTAGTACATACGGAATAATAAAATAAACTAGTGTCAGTACATTATAGAATACATTTTAGGCATGGCAGTGTACCAAATTACACAGGAGAGCTTCTAAAAGTTAATGCAATACGCTATACTATAATCTAATATAGTATAGTATTGTATTGTTTATTGTATAAACTATATGGAATTACACAAATTAACCACAGCACACAATAATATGTTTTATGAACAAAGTATCTAATATAAATCGCTGTAATTGGCGATTGCTGTGATTTACAAGCTTCCATTTTGTACACAATGGAGGGTCCAGACACCTTGGTACGTGACATAAGTTTCCACTCGATAGCTGGATACAGTCCTAAGAGAATTCCTGCTATGTAATGGTCGAACATGATAATACTCGATATGCAAATGACAGAGATGTAACTTTTTCGTAACATTTCACTGCAAGTTAACACTTTTCGAGTTTTGTCGTAAATATTGCTGCTAATCCTTGGCACTTGCCATGTATTACGCTCCTAGGTCAAATGGGAATCGCCTAGAATGGCCGATAAGTGTGTTATCGATTACCAAAATATCTAATATAAATCACCGTACTTGTCGATTGTAATGACTTTGAGCTTGTATTTTGTACACAACGAAGGGACCAGACACCTTAGTACGTCATATAAATTTCCACTCGATAGCTCCACCCAGTCGTCAGAGAATTCCTGCTATGTAATGCTCGAACATAAGGTGCTCGAATATTACGATAGTCTACATACAAATGACAAAGAAGTAACTTTTTCGTAACATTTCACTGCAAATTAACACTTTTCGCGCTTCGTCGTGAACATTGCAACCAATCCTCGTCTCTTGCCAAATATTACGCTTCTAGGTCAAGTTTTAAGGGCCTACAATGACCGATACTGGGTTATCGATTACCAAAATGTCTAATAAAAGTAGCTCTAACTGTCGATTGCAAATATATAGAAGTTTCTATTTTGTAAACAACGAAGGGACTAGACATCGCAGTACATGACATGATTTTCCACTCGATTGCGCCAAACAGTCCTCAGAGAAATTGTGGTATCTAATTGTCGAACATTGCGAAATGACAAAGAAGTAACTTGTTCGTAACATTTAACTGCTAAGTAACATATTTCACGTTATTTCGTAAATATTACCGCTAATCCTTGTCTCTTGCCAAATATTACGCTCTTTGTTTTTCATATATTACGCTCCTTCTATTATTTTTTTTGCTTTGTTTTTTTTTTTCGTTTTTCGTTTTCTCTTGTTACTTTTTTTCTTTTCTATAGTTTTGTTTCATTGCGACTCCAATGTCGTAGAGAAAGTGCAAAATAAAAATGTCATCCGTTCAACGTGCGAAAATGAAATTGGCTTTTGAAAATAAACGTTCCGTGTTCCCGGAATACGGCACCGATGTAACGTGCAGGTAACGCATATCAAAAATAAAAAGAACTAAAAGCGAAGTAGTATATAATGTTCTTCATCAATAGACACGAAATGTCCAAAACGGAAGGCTGAAGTAATGGGTTACACAAATACAGCATCTTTTAGTAGAGACGAACTGAAATTCCAATGATATGAAAAACTTTGAAAAAGTAGAAGGAATCTTCCATCAAAGGTAAAAGAAAAAAGTTGTACAAGGAATAACAGTAATGAATCATCTTTGGATAATGATGAAAACAAAAAATGGTTGTTAACAGCGTGCTTATGCAAAGTCTTTTTTCCAGTAAAATGAAACTGTCCCTCCGTAAATTAAGGGTCAACAAAATTCCAAGGGCCCGTTATTTGAAATCACATTGCAACCAGTGAAGTTCACATCCGGCTAGCGGGTAATGACTGCAGGTGTGGACACAAATTGTTTTTCAAATTGTCACAGAAAACGGCACACTCTTGTAAAAATGAAGTCACATATGTACAAATACGGTAAGAGGATTTAGTGCTACACAACAGATGTCATTGCTGTGAGAGCAAATTTAAATATGTTGCTAAAGTCCAGACTGTAAACGTAAGTTGTGAAAAGCCTTCTGTATCGGGATAAGCAAAAATCTGGCGGAATGTTCATGGTGTTTCAGGTGCTGTTTCTTCCGTCCGTGAATGTCGCAGACGTAGGCTATGAAATCCAGGTTGTCCGTTAAACAAAGGGCGAGAGTTGCATATTCCGTGTGGGCAGAAATACAAAAATTTGCATCTCTTTTTGTTGCTGGATAGGGCCGCCGATGAGGTACCAAAATATGGAGAGGTTGGAACTCTATGCATCAGTGCTGTTGATGAGCGCCAGCATACCCCTGGCACTGATCCATACTTCTCTGAATCAATTGTGTCTTCTGCCGCTCAGTCATCACATATAGTCTCCGTGGTATAAGATTTATCGCGTGTAATTTCGCATTCATAGGTCTAGTACGATTGACAACCTTATACCACGTAGTTTGGACATCATGCGTTAACAACGGCCTGGAGATGTTCTTGCATACTGCCTGCCAGTCAAAATGCGACAAACTCTGTACCCATTTATTTTTGGGTGAATTACTGCGGAGAGCATCTGCAATTTTACTGGCGTTTTTGCAGTAAACGTCAGCATCCACCAAATAACTGCTATAAAAATAGTACTTTCGAACATGATTCTATTTGTAGGGTGTAGACTCAATTGAAACGGGTGTCCGTCGGGAGGTTGGTCGATACGATGTAAAGAGTATCGATCTTGGACTCATTGTATCGTTTTCCATCAGGCAGTTTATTCGACGCAGAAAAAGCGCGGCGCATTTCGAATGAAGATCTATCAGACCGATGCCACCATCTTCCAGAGGGAGTGTGCATATGCACAAAGCAACTTTAAAGATTTCCCCTCGCCAAATCATCGAATAGACGGCGTGTTGAATGGCTCTTTCCAGTTCCTTAGGTACTGGCAGTACCTGTGACATAAACCATGCCTTTACCATAATTTATGTATTAGCGATGGAAATTTTCCGTTAAAACCACATTGCGTTTAGCATTTGCTTGAGTCAACGCACTAATCGATTATAACACTGCTCGCCAATTTAAGGCTTCCATGAGTTGGACGTTTGCCGTCATTAAAACGCCTACAATTTTATGTTGGTCTTTAATGGTATACCAGTTGCGTTGCATGGTCTTCATATCATGGGTGAGAAGTAACAAAATAGATTTGCCCCTGATGCTTTTTCAAACTGTTTGAGGATTAAAGACTGTAACGTTGTTGCTTTAATTTGCTATGAAAGCGGTACTGATAGACAATAAAAGCGGTTTAAAAGCTGTGAGCTGTCTGGGGAAGTTAACCTTGCATTACTGAGCAACTGTTTCACCAGGTATCCAGTCTAGCCTACCAAATTCCCAACCAGACTAACATTAATGATAATCTTTTAATTGTCATACGACAACCGGTGATATATATATATATATATATATATATATATATATATATATATATATATATATATATATACACTCCTGGAAATTGAAATAAGAACACTGTGAATTCATTGTCCCAGGAAGGGGAAACTTTATTGACACATTCCTGGGGTCAGATACATCACATGATCACACTGACAGAACCACAGGCACATAGACACAGGCAACAGAGCATGCACAATGTCGGCACTAGTACAGTGTATATCCACCTTTCGCAGCAATGCATGCTGCTATTCTCCCATGGAGACGATCGTAGAGATGCTGGATGTAGTCCTGTGGAACGGCTTGCCATGCCATTTCCACCTGGCGCCTCAGTTGGACCAGCGTTCGTGCCGGACGTGCAGACCGCGTGAGACGACGCTTCATCCAGTCCCAAACATGCTCAATGGGGGACAGATCCGGAGATCTTGCTGGCCAGGGTAGTTGACTTACACCTTCTAGAGCACGTTGGGTGGCACGGGATACATGCAGACGTGCATTGTCCTGTTGGAACAGCACGTTCCCTTGCCGGTCTAGGAATGGTAGAACGATGGGTTCGATGACGGTTTGGATGTACCGTGCACTATTCAGTGTCCCCTCGACGATCACCAGTGGTGTACGGCCAGTGTAGGAGATCGCTCCCCACACCATGATGCCGGGTGTTGGCCCTGTGTCCCTCGGTCGTATGCAGTCCTGATTGTGGCGCTCACCTGCACGGCGCCAAACACGCATACGACCATCATTGGCACCAAGGCAGAAGCGATTCTCATCGCTGAAGACGACACGTCTCCATTCGTCCCTCCATTCACGCCTGTCGCGACACCACTGGAGGCGGGCTGCACGATGTTGGGGCGTGAGTGGAAGACGGCCTAACAGTGTACGGGACCGTAGCCCAGCTTCATGGAGACGGTTGCGAATGGTCCTCGCCGATACCCCAGGAGCAACAGTGTCCCTAATTTGCTGGGAAGTGGCGGTGCGGTCCCCTACGGCACTGCGTAGGATCCTACGGTCTTGGCGTGCATCCGTGCGTCGCTGCGGTCCGGTCCCAGGTCGACGGGCACGTGCACCTTCCGCCGACCACTGGCGACAACATCGATGTACTGTGGAGACCTCACGCCCCACGTGTTGAGCAATTCGGCGGTACGTCCACCCGGCCTCCCGCATGCCCACTATACGCCCTCGCTCAAAGTCCGTCAACTGCACATACGGTTCACGTCCACGCTGTCGCGGCATGCTACCAGTGTTAAAGACTGCGATGGAGCTCCGTATGCCACGGCAAACTGGCTGACACTGACGGCGGCGGTGCACAAATGCTGCGCAGCTAGCGCCATTCGACAGCCAACACCGCGGTTCCTGGTGTGTCCGCTGTGCCGTGCGTGTGATCATTGCTTGTACAGCCCTCTCGCAGTGTCCGGAGCAAGTATGGTGGGTCTGACACACCGGTGTCAATGTGTTCTTTTTTCCATTTCCAGGAGTGTATATATATAAAAGAGAATTTAAATAAAAAGAAATAAATCAGATAGTCAGAAACACCACAGTAAATTTAGAAGAAGAATTTATGCCGTAAATGACAACATATTTAAGAAATTAACATGAAAGTAATCCAACAGAGACCTTTCATAACCCCAACGCTCCGGGAAAAGACTGTGCAGGAAATTTTCCGGCCATGCTAGGACATTCCCAAGCAGGCTTCTCACATCCAACTTAAACTAAAAATGTAAAGAAAAGGCAAAAGGTCACCAGCTACTAGCTAAAACACAATAATTTCAACACATCTTTAGAATCTACCAATTTCAAACAGAAAAAAAAAACAATCTGTGACACCTATTTACAAGATAGTTTAGACCTAATTCGGTCAGCAAGTAAAAACAATGGTTCCTGTGTCATTAATATGAAAACAATTTCTGGTTGTTACCCTTATGAAGTTCACCAGTATTTGCTCATTGCAAGAGCCAACTGATCATGGGAAAATGTATGACTGTTTATTAACAAGTAAAATTTATGAAAATAGCAAAGGTGCCACAGTAATTAAAAAAAACATGAAAATAACATCAGTATTATAAAGCAGAATATTACAATGCACAATCCGCAAAAGCCAAAGAAAATGATAATAAGAGAAAAAATATGTTTTACAAAGTGGTTATCACAAAAAATTCTATATCTTATAAAACTAATAATTTGTAGAATTAAAATAACTTAGTGGCACTAATTCAATGACTCTACTATATTTCAGTTAGTTAGCAAACAATGATCACTGTGTCATTATACTGAAACTAGAATTAGTTATGTGATTGTTACCCTTATGGGGTTCCTCACTATAAATATGCCACATGCAAAGGCTAATCGATCACAGTCCAATGAGAATGAATTGCTATCTGACTGTTAAACGAAGCAATGCCACAGGAATGAATTTACGAAACCAAATATCACAAATCTAATACATCACACAAGAACAAACATTGATCAATAAAACAGCTCTGAAAGTACAATGGTCAACGTCTAAAAAAAACACCAATAAATAAAACACCTGCAAACTACAAGAGTTAAAGTCTAAAAAAAACAATAAATAGAACACCTGCAAAATACAAGAGTCAGTCTAATAAACAACAATAAATCGAACCCCTGCAAAATACACGATCAAAGTTTCTCTGAAAGAACACAGGTATATGCATTGGACTAAGAACCATATAATCACTGTTCACTGGCACACTCAGTAGTTCCACTGTTCTGAGGCACAATATACGAGGGGGGGTTCGTCGCCGCAGCTGTCAGTCGGGATTTTTGTCCATCTGTTGCGTGCAATCCCGCCGTCTCTGCCCTCTCATGAAGTTTCTCTTGGTGGCCCCCATATCTCGATTTGGTTCCATGTTTGTGTTGTCAAATTCTTGCGGTATCCTCGTTTGACACGTCAAGTTGATATTCCTGGGCAAGGATGACACTTAATGGCTCTTCTTTGTGCCACCCTTAGCTACCAGCGAACATCGAACTATGATTTACTGTCGCTTGACAGTGGGCATCCGCCAAGAAATGTTGATAGGTGTCGTTGAAGTCTGCCAGTTTATCTGGACAGTATGTGTCAAAAGGCTCCACGCCCCTTGTGTTGTTACATTCTTGAGTTATCCTCAATTGGCTCGCCGGATTGATATTCCTGGGCAAGGATGACATTTAATGGCTCTTCTTTGTGCCACCCTTAGCGACCAGAGAACATCAAACCATGATTTACTGTCGCTTGACAGTGGGCATCCGTCAGGAAATGTTGATAGTCGTCGTTGACGCCTGCAAGTTTCTCTGGACAGTACCTGTCAAAAGGCTCCATGCCCCTTTATCCCCTGTCTTCTGTCGTTTCACCGCGGCCGTCTCGTCACAGTCGCGTGCCTGTGGTGCGTTGCCAGCAGATGGATTTCCGTGCGGTGGACCGCTCGGCCATCTCAGGTCATCGCCTCCACGAAGGGTCGCACTGGTGCGGCCGGCCATTAGCTCCGGGTGCAAGGGAAAGTGTTTGTCCCGTACCCTTCTTTTGTTGTGACCGTGCTCCTGAAGTGGCCCGGCTGACAGTGTGTCGTGCTGGGAAACCCGCCAGTTTACAACTAGCCCTCCTCCTCGGCTGCTCCCGCTGTCACGTAAGAGTTTAGCCAGTTCGCTTTCACATTCTCAACTGCATTCACAGAAACTGTTCATCATAGTTATGTGATTACAAAATGTCATACATAATACCACTTAGTATTGTCTTTCACAATTTTTAAGAACAAAAGTGAGACTTAATTTTTTTTAAATAAAAAAAGTTAGATGAATCGACAATATAAAAATAAAAGTTAAATCACTTGGCAATATAAAAAATAAAAATGAAATGACTTGACAGTATAAACATAAAAATTAAATGAACTGACAATATAATATCTAAATCCACATCACTAATGTTGTTCACTTGCGTTTTAATAAATCAAATGCTACTCATTAATTCACTAAAATGAATAGGATTATACAGTGTGGGTGTATAGGTCAGGACAGCATAGGGTTCAAATGTTATTTACACACACATATGCACACCTGTTGACTATTCTACAAACTAACTACCCATAAACATGTATTACTCAAAATTCTACTTCTATCCACTACTAGTCAATCCAACAAGCTACTTCAATGCTACTTCAACAAAGTGTTTACACCACTACAACATTGTTCTAAATCGTCCTCTTCCTGACGCTCGTCGCATATGTCTTGTCACATGATAAATATGGAGAAACTTTCCTTAAACATACACAGTAAAAAGAACAATGGTTATTTACACGCGAAAACATTTATACCAGTTGACACACCTGATAAGAGACTCGCAATTATACATTTATCATACTCATATATTCACACACAGAACAGTAAGACAATTTCATCTCAAATTACGTTATCACAAGAATTAATCACGCAGATGACTCTGAGAAGGGTAAAAATTTTTTTATCCTACAGGTTATATTACATTTTCTTACCCATTTTGCTCCAATTTCGTTCCTTCTTTAAGTTACCTTTCGCTTCCAAATCAGTTATTTCGCCTGTGGTGGTTATTCTGGATTCATTTCTCATGTATGGCAAAATTGTGATCTCCTCTATTCTGTAAAACAGTTTCATCTTAACATATTGAACTTACAACAGACACAAAAGATCCGAATCCTCCTGTAGTTTGAATGACAAATGTTTTGCTTCATCCTTATTACCTTAAACCAAGCTTTCCTTCGGTCCCATAATCAAAATTATTTATTCTTCTCTACCTTCAAGAGGGAAATTTCCTCAGTACAAAACATATAGGCTGCAGTGCATCCCGCACCAGCGAAAACAGTAAGCTGTAATGCTCACAGCATCAGCAAAACACATAAACGTCGCTTTTCTAGGACAAGTATTAACGCAGAATAATTTTTCAGGCTCTGGCTCAACATCACTCAAGACTAAAAAAAGTATCGATATTTCTGTTCCATTCTCCATTTGCTGAAAAACTGCTCGTATTTGACTACCACAATAATATTTCAGGGCCACGAAAATTACACAAACCACAATTCTTCTTTCACCTTGAAGGGAATCAATATACTGACGAAATCCACAGACAGCACTTTACATACTCAGCTATAAAGAACAAAAAAGACATATATCATCAATATTAACATATCATCGCATATTGGGATCCAATGGTTAAACAATCGTATTATCGCATCCTCTTTTCAAGATTATAAACTTACTCATTCCTTTCTCAGAGTTCTCCTATCTTAAAATATTCATACAGCATGCATACTATAGTAAGAGATCCTCATTTATACTGACAGATATAGAATAGTAATAGATAGATAGTAGCACTGAAAGCAGAAAATCGGAAACAAGGCTACTAACGGCTGGGGACCTGGGTTTGCCAGACCCATAATACCCACAGATCGGATATTCCCCTGAGTTTTGCATTAATTCAACACAGATCTTGCTTCTCTCAGGAGCGACTCTTTTCAATTTACACAAAACAGCATTTTACTCGTTCACAAAGAAACCTTTTATCTTCACATTTGAACCAACCTAAATCCTAATTGAACAAGGAAAGAAAAAAAAACTAAAAACCTCACTTCAATCAGGCACATAGAAACATCTTTATCATTATTTTTACCAACATATTATTCAAAATGCATTTATCACAAATGTAATCAATTGTTTCTCTTCACCGTCCTCTCTACTCTTCACTGTCCTTTCTACTCATTTGCCATGTCGCTCATTTGTTCCGATTGGGCGCCTTCTGGGCTGATCATTTGTCATTGCCGGTTTCGTTCATTTCCATTTACTGGATTATGTCTAGGGTTGGCTGGCCGAATTTCAACATGAGGTGCTCCGCCTACAGTCCCATTCCCACCGTGTTCACCGTAGTATCGATTCTGGTTGCCGTAACTGTTGCGTTCACGATCCTGTCCACGTCCTCGATCATTTCCGTTGTTCCACCTGTGTTCGAGACTCTTACCCCAGTTTCTATACGGCCGGTCCCGATTATTGTTCCGTTCGCGTCGCGACGACCAGTCACGCCGTTGATTAGTACTACGACCACGACTGCGATCGCGCTGCTGTGCCCCGTAATAACTTTGTGCAGGATTAGGCGGGCATTCTGCTGTATTTTATTCCAACTCTTTGAGAAGTGTCTTAAACGTTTCCACGTCCTCTTTGCATCGTCCCGCAAGAATGACGTGGCGCAAGTGCATCGGCAATTTGGTGATGCATATCCTAATTAGTTCCACAGGTCCGTATGGATCGTATAGAAACTGATTCGCCTGCAGCATGTGGTCGAATAGGCGTACTGGGCTGCCTAAACCAGACTGGTTCAAATTTGGCAGCATAATTATGCCATGCTTGACCCTATCTTGTGCCGCTTCCGACCAATAGGCGGAGAGAAAGGCTTGTCGAAACTCCCGAGTGGAGTTGCAGTGACGCGCTGCCGACCTCATGCGAATCGCCGGTTCGCCTTCCAAATAGCCACACATATATTCTATCTTATGTGAACTTGCCCAGTCGGGGGGAAGACAGAACTCAAATTGCTCGAGCCATGCTCGTGGATGTATTCCTTTTTGCCAATTTCGAAATATCTCAAACTTTCTCACCATAAGGAAATGTTTGAAATCAAATCCCCGCATTTCCTCCCGGCGAGGCCCTTGAATGTTTCTATTTTTCTCATGTCTGCCCCTCAAAATACATTCTTCCCTGTCGTCAAAATCTCCCTCGTGGCCGGAGTCCCTCTCTGCACTGTTCGTATGGCTATTTTTAGTGCTAATGGCGAGTTCGTAATCACACGCCATGCGGTTTTCCAGATGGGCCACGCGTTCTTGTAATTCGCCTGTTACAGCTTTGTGCCGCCTGTTCACTTCGAACTGTCCCTTCTGAAATCTAAGAAGCGAATGCACTTCTTCAGTCTCTGCGGCCGCTACCGGTGCAGTATTGTTCTCGCTTTCTGTCACCTTCATCGTGCCTACGATGTCCGCTAATGCCGCAATCTTATCATGTATTTGTCTGTTGTCCTCCACCCCAGTCTGCTTCAATTGTTCTTCTTGCTGTTCGAGTGCGTGAATCACTTGTCTGTTGTCCGCTACTGCGTTGCTAACGGACGTGGGACAATGCGTTTCCGCGTCCTGGACCCTCGAGAGTACCTGCTGGCGTTCCCTTTGGCATTCTTCTCTCAGCGCTTGGAAATCCCTAAGTAGCTGTTCCTCGCGCTCTTTCGATTCCGCATCGCGACTCCGCTTGCCCTGTTCTAAGGCTTGCAGACGAACATCGATTTGTTCAAATGTATGGCCTAATTCTTTCATAATATCACTTTTTATTTCACTTGCCAGATTGTTTATTCTTCGTGAGATATCATCGGACACTCTCTGCATCGACTTGTCGACTTTATTTGTCTGCTGGATTAGTTTTTGGTCTATTTGTTCGCCTAGCTCGCGGATCGATTTATCAGATGATTCTTTTTGTTCTCGGAACGATTTTTCTGATTTCTCTGCGTTTTATTTATTTTGTTGCAATAAGGCTTTCATGAGTTCTGCCAAATCAATTTGGTTAGTAGGAGGCAAATTAATTTCTGGCTCTGCTGTGAGCCCGTTCGTCCTGTTTTGCATTTCGTCTGAAGTATTCCCCATTGCATTTTCGGAACCGTCCGACGTGTTAATATTCGAAATCAAATTATCCCCTTGGTCCATGTTGCTTAAGTTGTTGGACCGCCTACTTTTAGCTTGGTTACGTGTCTGCATTCGTTCAATTTATACCCGGTAAATGTATCCCCCAAAAATTACGACAGTTACACGAAAGGTACCCAACCCAGTGCGCACTTTTTCACACGCAAAACAAATTTTTATCTTTGATCGAAACAGTGCAATTTACAAGCGAGAAAAAAAAACACACACACATACAAAACACACAAATATAGAAAACAAAACAACAAGACAAACAACACAACGCCGCTCAACAACGCCATGAATCATTTGAAAGTCTGCTCAGAAACAACGCAGAAGTTGTTTGAGCGCTGCAGGAAAAAAAAAATTAAGATTATACAACGCTCGCAATCTAACGTTTCAAAGATTCCAGAGTCTAGCGGAATCACAGAACAGGGTCGCCATGTGTAACGTTGTTGCTTTAATTTGCTATGAAAGCGGTACTGATAGACATACCGAGCGAGGTGGCGCAGTGGTTAGACACTGGACTCGCATTCGGGAGGACGACGGTTCAATCCCGCGTCCGGCCATCCTGATTTAGGTTTTCCGTGATTTCCCTAAATCGCTCCAGGCAAATGCCGGGATGGTTCCTTTCAAAGGGCACGGCCGACTTCCTTCCCCATCCTTCCCTAATCCGATGAGACCGATGACCTCGCTGTCTGGTCTCCTTCCCCAAACCAACCAACCAACCAACTGATAGACAATAAAAGCGGTTTAAAAGCTGTGAGCTGTCTGGGGAAGTTAACCTTGCATTACTGAGCAACTGTTTCACCAGGTATCCAGTCTAGCCTACCAAATTCCCAACCAGACTAACATTAATTATAATCTTTTAATCGTCATACGACAACCGGTGATATATATATATATATATATATATATATATATATATATATATATATATATATATATATAGAGAGAGAGAGAGAGAGAGAGAGAATTTAAATAAAAAGAAATATATCAGTTTATATTTGGAAATTTATTTTAACATCTATCACTGAAATTTCAGCATATTAAACTTGAGTCATAACTAAGCTGGTGCCTTATTTAGGACTGTGAAAATGTGAGTTTGTAATCTTACGAAACACATCAAATAGGGAGCCAAGATTGGGACACTGCATACAACACTGCATTCATAAAATAACACACGAAGAACGTTGAAACATATGCAAGAGGAAATTAACCACAACCAACCGATTCAATTTTCACCCAAAGAAGTTACGTTCGTAGCACAATCCTGTCCGTCATGTAATTACCACACACTGGTATACTAAATTCATACTAACTCTCTGTGAAATCTTCCCGAAAAGAATAGCTGAGGGCTACTTTGATGATTACAACACATGATTCACATGGTCAACTTGGTTTACACAAAGAGTGTAACTCCACAATAATTTTGATAATTAAAATAAATTAGATCGAAAAGCAATTTGCAAAAGAAAAACCTCGAACTGGTTACTAACGTCTTACTATTAAACTGATGGGTCAAACAATTGTATAAGCACGTGGTACTGGTCTCACAAAGTACATCCCACGTGGGTTGAACATAAAGAAAAGTTGCTATAGTGAAAAATATTGTCAAGACGAGATGTTATAATCTCACGCACATTCGCATTGAAGATTGATGATGCTAGTTAGAGTTACTGATCAACACGTGATTCCACTTTACTCATAAAGTAGTGACAAAGCAACTACCGGAATATATTCTGAACTTCACACTCGAATTACACTGCGTTGCAATTTAAGATAACATTAGATATTTTAGAGCTAAACCTGAAATAAAGGTGATTAAATTTTCAGTTAGGCTGAACTTAAGAAATCCATTGTCCTACGGACTTAGCCGACATGCGCTTAGCCAGAGATCTTACCACTTCAGACGCTCGCCGCGGACAGACTGACCTGGGCCGCTACCAAGGGTGCTTCAGTATACAAAGCGGAAGTGACCAGACAGGCAGCTTCCTATACCAACATGACAAGGGACGGACAGGACCATACTAAGGATAGAAACCTCTTTGCTTTTAGAAAGCGTAGCTACCTGTTCCGACGTTGGTCCTACTGTTCTCTAGCAGACAGGCTTGTCTGCTACCATCCAGCACGCAACTAGAAATACATTTGCTCATTCATTCTTTCACACAGAAGGGAAGGGGGATGACAGTATCTTATCATATACAGTATATAAAAGAAAACGGATGTAGGTTCCGTGTGAGACTGTGTGACATGAATTACATATAAACTGTGTAGTAGTGTGACAGATCGTTCTTGTTTATGTGTAAAAGTAACACGCTTCACGCCCGCATCTCGTGGTCGTGCGGTAGCGTTCTCGCTTCCCACGCCCGGGTTCCCGGGTTCGATTCCCGGCGGGGCCAGGGATTTTCTCTGCCTCGTGATGGCTGGGTGTTGTGTGCTGTCCTTAGGTTAGTTAGGTTTAAGTAGTTCTAAGTTCTAGGGGACTTATGACCACAGCAGTTGAGTCCCATAGTGCTCAGAGCCATTTTTTGAACACGCTTCACTGCTCAGTCTCCTCCCAGATAGTCAGAAACACCACAGTAAATTTAGAAGAGGAATTTATGCCGTAAATGACAACATATTTAAGACATTAACATGAAAGGAATGCAACAGAGACCTTTCAAGACAGTGCATCAGTGTCGTCCGGCCTTTCAATAAAAACACCTACATCGTCTTCATAGGCCTTGCAAATCAATGAGCTCGCACCAATAGTGATGCCGTGGCATATGTTGGAGGTTTTACGCAACAGTGGATCGAGCGCAATAGTGAAGAGACTCATAGACAGCGGGCATACTTGCTTGACAGATATGCGAATTTAAACGCTAGCACTCCAGCGTCCATTAAAAAGTATTCTAGATGTCGCCGCATTTAAAATATTGTGATTCAGGTTTGTAAATTCCATGCCAAATCCCATCCCTTCTCCGGAACACTGATGCCCTTGTGCAGTTCGTAGACCATAGCAGCAAAAGTGTCTTTTAAAATATCAAGAAGCTTCACATAAAATTCTACTGGAATACCGTCGTTGCCCGGAACCTTGTCCTTGAATCGTGTCGGACACATCTTCCACTGTAAACACTTCATTTAAACCTAATCTGTCAGCCCTCGCTAAAGCACATGGAATGTCTCGTAAAAAGTATTGAAGCGCAGCGTCATCCAAAGGCCGATACTGAAAAAAGCGTCTTGAAGTGGTCGAAAATTTCAGTTTGAATATCCTGTTTGTTTTAAATGATGCATGGATAGTGGCTCAGTCAGCGTAACATCAAAGGGCCCGCTACGTATGATGCAACCTTTCGCTTTCCGACACAATGTATTCAAAATTTTTGGCCTAATTCGTCGTAAGGCCGGGAGAAATTCTGGACGATCGGTAACAAGTGAGGTCTTTTAAACAATCTTGATAAAACACAAGCGTCATCTTGTCCCAATGAGCTTTGTTACGACTGTAATTAACTAAAAGATTCCGTATGGCAGGTCTGGCACGGAAGAGCCACCATTCAAGTTCAGAATGCGCTTGTAAATGCAGTTGTTGCCAAGTTGAATGCACATGTTCTACAAGAGATGTGTCATCTAAAATGCTTGTGTTTAATTTCCAGATCGAATGTCAGCGTTCAGAACGTGCATACGGGGTGTGTAAGGTACACAAATAACCACAATGATCAGAAAAAATTGCCGGGACGATATCTGCGTCCACAATTTGGGCCGTTAATACTGTTGAGATAAAAAGTCTGTCCTCTCTACTATGTCCACAATGATAAAAATGCGTAAACCCTCTTACCTTTAGACGGAAAACAGTCCACGTATCCTTAAGGTGATAAATGTCAATCAAAGTTAGCATTTCAAAACCTTTTATTGGGTTCGGTTCCTGATCTTCATCCCTTAAAAAGCAATTAAAATCACCACCAATGATCATTTTGCAGCGGTTTGTTGGGTTGGCAGAAGAGCCAACACCGTGTTACTAGTGGAGGCCGAAATGCACGCGTTTTAGCTTACGCAGGCTGGCGTGAGGAGGGAAGGACTATACTGACGTGAGGTCTGGAACATGACAAGGAATTAGAATTCAGAAAGTGGACGTAAACAGTTTGATACTTAACTTTAATCCATTAATGATCGACGTCGCTCTTGACGGTACATGATTCACAACATTATCTGTTCAGAATACATTATTGAATATGGCGCCTTGCTAGGTCGTAGCAATTGACGTAGCTGAAGGCTATGCTAAACTGTCGTCTCGGCAAATGAGAGCGTATGTAGACGGTGAACCATCGCTAGCAAAGTTGGCTGTACAACTGGGGCGGGTGCTAGGGAGTCTCTCTAGACTAGACCTGCTGTGTGGCGGCGCTCGGTCTGCAATCACTGATAGTGGCGACACGCGGGTCCGACGTATAGTAACGGACCACGGCCGATTTAAAGGCTACCACCTAGCAAGTGTGGCGTCTGGCGGTGGCACCACACGGTCTCTATAAAAAAGTTGACACTAATCACTACTAAAAAAAAAATAACTCCGCAATCGTTTGTTTTCCGTTCAGGAAGGAGTGTAAACATTTACAAAAGAGGTATCTTGTGTAACACAACTCATCGCTTGCCCATTTGGTAGAAGATCGACATCTTTAACATCTAAGCCTGGCGACGTTAATATAGCCGTGCCACATCTTGTTTCGGGGTCGATAGTGACGATGGCATCATAATCTGAAATACACTACTGGCCATTAAAATTGCTCCACCGCGAAGATGATGTGCTACAGACGCGAAATTTAACCGACAGGAAGAAGAAGCTCTGATATGCAAATGATTAGCTTTTCATAGCATTCACACAAGGTTGTTGCCGGTGGTGACACCTACAACGTGCTGACATGAGGAAAGTTTCCAATCGATTTCTCATACACAAACAGCATTTGACCGGCGTTGCGTGGTGAAACGTTGTTATGATGCCTCGTGTAAGGAGGAGAAATGCGTACCATCACGTTTCCGACTTTGATAAAGGTCGGATTGTAGCCTATTGCGATTGCGGTTTATCGTATCGCGACATTGCTGCTCGCGTTGGTCGAGATCCAATGACTGTTAGCAGAATATGGAATCGGTGGGTTCAGGAGGGTAATACGGAACGCCATGTTATATCCCAACGGCCTCGTATCACTAGCAGTCGAGATTACAGGCATCTTATCCGCACGACTGTAACGGATCGTGCAGCTACGTCACGATCACTGATTCAACAGATGGGGACGTTTGCAAGACAACAACCATCTACACGAACAGTTCGACGACGTTTGCAGCAGCATGGACTATCAGCTCGGAGACCATGGCTGCGGTTACCCTTGACGATGCATCACAGACAGGAGCGCCTGCGAATGTGTACTCAACGACGAACCTGGGTGTACGAATGGCAAAACGTCATTTTTTCGGATGAATCCAGGTTCTGTTAACAGTATCATGATGGTTGCATCCGTGTTAGGCGACATCGTGGTGAACGCACATTGGATGCGTGATGGTATGCGGTAGTAGTAGGACTAAGGATGTGCCACCCCACTCACCATTGTTGCCAAATTTATTAAAGATGGCGGCGATGACGTCATTCAAGATGGTGGCATGTAGACTTGGAAACATCGCATGACATAATCCAAGATGGTGGATTTTGGCGGGAAAATAGGCCAATTGTGCTACATCCACTAACCTAACCTCAAGAAAAAATGGCGGGAAGTTTGAATTTTGGTGGGAAAATAGACCAATTGTGCTACATCCACTAACCTAAGCCACCAGAAGAAAAAATGGCGGGAAGTTTGAATTCCAACAGGATAATGCGTGCAAAAACCGTACTTATCTTTATTGTTATTAGTGATTATCATTTATTAACATTCATTATCATTCATTGTCATTTATTATCATTCATTATCATTTATTAATATAGGCCTACCGCCACTAGAAAATTGCGCCAAATTCAAATTCCAACACGCTATTGTCTCGAAAACTGTACTTCTGTTTATTATTATCATTTATTATTTATTCAAGATGTCCGATTTTCTCGGTGAGAAAGCCATTTTCCTTGCATCCATAACAAAAATCTATCACAAGTTCAAATCCCAACACCATAATTGATCACACGTACCAGCTTTCTCCGTCACTTATTTTTTTTCACTGGTAGCCTATCATAACAGCATCAAATAATAAACTGCACTTATAGTAACGTAAATCAAGTTCTTTGATTTTGCAGGGGGGAAGGGAATGAAGACTTTATTTCAAGCAGTACAATCATCACTTGTTCTCCAACACAGTCAGCACACACATCTTTGATATTACAGTGCAGTCACCACAACGTCCGCGCTCCAACTGAATTAGTTCAAATCGTCGCCACCCCCTGGCCAGCGCGTGGAGACACTACAGACGTCTGTCACGTGAGGCGGCCGGCCACTCACGCTGGGGGCGAGCCCAGCGATCGCTCCCACGTCGTAAACATGTTTTCGCTGGACACGCTGTAACTAGCCGAGTTTGACGTCACAGCGGCCCCTTGTCCGCTCACCACGTGTATTCGTCGCCTCCGCACGTTTCCCGCCAAAATTGTTTGCCTCGGAGCTGAATCACACAACGGTCAACCGTTTCCTGGGCAAGTCCGAACCTGCAGATACCGACCTCACACAGCCTGGGGGTCCAGTCGGTGGATGATGGTGCTGGCGATGGCGCGTGATCATCGTTTAATGATTCTAGTATTCGTCTCGGTACAGGAACCTTGCGCTGGCGGTGTCGTGGGCAGTCAGCTTCGGGAGGTGGAGAATGCGGCGACGAGAGGTCAGCGGGGCAGCCAGGCTGCGTGACGACTGCTCCCCTTGCGGCGGCTGTAGGCGGCCAGTGCGAGCAGCCGGGCAGAGGTTCGGCGATCTTGCCAGCTGCAGCTTCGCGCACACTTGCTGGCCGCTGCGAGGGACCATCGGGCGTGCCCCAGTGCGAGCAGCTGCGGGCAGGGTCTGTGATGGCGGCGGCTGATGCACGTGGTGGCCTGGGGGAAGTCCCAGCGGGATAGCGGTCGGGCGTGGCTTCGGTGACCTTGAGAGAGGCGGCAGCTTCATGTGAGGCGACAAGGGGTGCTTTGGCGGGTGAGGCGTGTATCTGCGGGCAGTGTTGATGGCCGGGTTTAGCCGGGACAGGCACACGCGCGGCCGTCAGCTGGGGGTCGACCGCTGCAGAGATAAAGTAAAGTAATATGAGTACTGTGTCTACGGTGGTGAATTCTAGCGATGGCAAAGATAGCTATAATGAGAGTGAGTGAGTAATTACCTTTTTGGATCTGACTCCAGGGCATTAACAATTGATCTGGGCAGTCTATCGCACCGTCGAAAAAAATAATCAAGGCCATCATCCAATAAGCCGGCCGAAGTGGCCGTGCGGTTAAAGGCGCTGCAGTCTGGAACCGCAAGACCGCTACGGTCGCAGGTTCGAATCCTGCCTCGGGCATGGATGTTTGTGATGTCCTTAGGTTAGTTAGGTTTAACTAGTTCTAAGTTCTAGGGGACTAATAACCTCAGCAGTTGAGTCCCATAGTGCTCAGAGCCATTTGAACCATCATCCAATAAGTCTTTATAATGGCCTAGAAAAAACAAGATATTTTATAAATGGAATTGCTAGAGAAAAAGAAATAAGTATATTAATATTTTTAGAGATTGGTAATTTTTCACTTTCAAGTAGGTGACTGTTGCTGCACGGCCTGGATCTGTTCATCAATAGAATGAAGGTTGTCGATGGCATTTCCTGTAAAGGAAAGATAATTTTGTTATTTTGAAAACGATAGCTAGAGTGAAAGAGGATTTATTTTTCGGTATACTCACGTGAGTGATGTTGTTCTGGAGCTGGAAGCTGAATCCAATTATGTATTGGACTACGTGGGCAGCCCCCAGCTCTGCTTCCAACTCTAGCTGCATTTGCCTTAAGTGATCTAGAAAGAACGAAATAATAATAGTAATAATAATAATGGTTCAAATGGCTCTGAGCACTATGGGACTTAACATCTATGGTCATCAGTCCCCTAGAACTTAGAACTACTTAAACCTAACTAACCTAAGGACATCACACAACACCCAGTCATCACGAGGCAGAGAAAATCCCTGACCCCGACGGGAATCGAACCCGGGAACCCGGGCGCGGGAAGCGAGAACGCTACCGCACGACCACGAGCTGCGGACAATAATAATAATAATAATAATAATAATTAGACATATGAAATAAGAAAAGAAATTTTTTAGATTGTTAATGTAAATGAGTAGAATATTTTAAAAAAATTTATACTTACAAGGCAATTCCGACTGTGACTGTAGCACAGGAGCGTGTTGGACTCGAGCCTGCTCCTCACATTCAAGGATCAAGCCCGCTAGGTCCACTATAACAATGAGATAAATTATACAATTAATAAGCGGAAATATATATAAGGTATACAGGAAAATGGATAATGAACAAATAGAAATTATTTACTTACTCGGTAATGGCGTATCCTGGACCTTGGACGTCTTGGCTGATGAGTGAATGCTGCCTGAGTTAGCTCTCTTCATATTGTTGAGCAGCGAAAAAACAAACGAACGATGCGGCAGACAACGGTCGAGTGAGAAAGATGAGCAGGGGGTGACTCCTTATATAAGTGTGATGACGTAGTATCACGTGATTTTAGGATGAACGAATGGGTGTTTAGGATTGTGTGGGGGTCGTGAATGAGTTCGCTAGCAACTCTGGTGGCTGAAAGCTGAACTACGCAGATGCTTCCAGGACATGGGGGGGGGGGGGGGGGGGAGCTAAGCATTTTATAAAATAATTGATCGTATTTAGAATGGGGAGTGAATTGAGGATTTGAGACCATAAGATGTGTTAGGATGTATGATTTATTATTAAAAAGTATTTTATATAGATGTAATTGGAGGCTGAATGTATTAAATGGTTCAAATGAGTCTAAGCACTATGGAACCTAACTTCTGAGGTCATCAGTCCGCTAGACTTAGAAACTACTTAAACTTAACTAACGTAAGGACATCACACACATCCATGCTCAAGGCAGGATTCGAACCTGCGACCGTTGCAGCAGCGCGGTTCCAGACTGCAGCGCCTAGAACCGCTCGGCCACACTGGCCGGCGTCTGTATTAAGAATGGTGTTGGTAAGGATGAACAACATGATTTAGAAAGTATGGATATGATTATGGTTAAGTGTTTGTGAGCAGATATATATAATTTGGTTCAGTTCTTATTTTGTGTAGATGTGGATTTGAGTTGCGAAGTTTGCGTTAGATCGACTTGCGGAGGGTAGTAGCTACGAGCGCGCGATGGTTTGCAGTATTTCGCGGTTAACTACATGTGGGGTGAGCGATGTTCTCGGCTTAGGTACTGGAAGGCGAGCTCCGGCCATGTCCTAGATGGCGTGGATTGAACAACAGTATTCGGTTCATAGTTAGAATATATACAGAGGACTATGTCGGACGAGAGTATAAAGGAGGAGACTGTGACGTGGACAGCCTCGCGCTCGTGGCACGAGAGACGGAGAGAGAGAGGCAAAGGTGATTTAGGTTAGTGGCTTTCTTTGCTAGAAGTGGAGTACACAGTAGTACATGTTAGCAAATGAACATGGATCGGTAAGGGGACGTAGTGATCGGTAGGGAGTTTAACTATTTCATTCGAAGTCCAGGTGGACTTTGCATTTTCGGACGAGAGACGTTAACTAATTGGTGAATTTAATTAAGTAGTGATGGTTACTTTGTATTAAATTAAATAGATTGCATATGGGACTAGGGACGTACAATCGATCAAGTATACAGGAGTGGGGTTGACGAGAATTGGGTGATCACTTAAGTCAAGGCAGAACACACGTGCTGTTGTGGAAGTTTCCAGTATTAAGGAAATAGGGTTTGGCGGGAAAGTGCACGGGTGCGTTCTTTGTCCGAGAAGTACACCTGGTGGATGGCAAACGGCTGTGTGAGGTCGGTATCTGCAGGTTCGGACTTGCCCAGGGAACGGTCGACCGTTGTGTGTTTCAGCTGCGAGGCAAACAATTTTGGCGGGAAACGTGCGGAGGCGACGAATACGCGTGGTGAGCGGACAAGGGACCACTGTGACGTCAAACTCGGCAAGTTACAGCGTGTCCAGCGAAAACATGTTTACGACGTGGGAGCGACCGCTGGGCTCGACCCCAGCGTGAGTGGCCGGCCGCCTCACGTGACAGACGTCTGTAGTGTCTCCACGCACTGGCCAGGGGGTGGCGACGATTTGAACTAATTCAGTTGGAGCGCGGACGTCGTGGTGACTGCACTGTAATATCAAAGATGTGTGTGCTGACTGTGTTGGAGAACAAGTGATGACCGTACTGCTTGAAATAAAGTCTTCAGTCCCTTCCCTCCTGCAAAATCAAAGGACGTGATTTACGTTACTATAAGTGCAGTTTATTATTTGATGCTGTTATCATAGGCTACCAGTAAAAAAAGATAAGTGACGCAGAAAGCTCGTATGTGTGATCAATTATGGTGTTGGGATTTGAACTTGTGATAGATTTTTCTTATGGATGTAAGGAAAATAGCTTTCTCACCGAGAAAATCGGACATCTTGAATAAATAATAAATAATAATAATAAATAGAAGTACAGTTTTCGAGACAATAGCGTGTTGGAATTTGAATTTGGCGCAATTTTCTAGTGGAGGTAGGCCTATATTAATAAATGATAATGAATGATAATAAATGACAATGAATGATAACGAATGTTAATAAATGATAATCAATAACAATAATAAAGATAAGTACGGTTTTTCCATGCCTTATCCTGTTGGAATTCGAACTTCCCGCCATTTTTCTTCTGGTGGCTTAGGTTAGTGGTTGTAGCACAATTGGTCTATTTTCCCGCTAAAATTCAAACTTGCCGCCATTTTTTCTTGAGGTTAGGTTAGTGGACGTAGCACAATTGGCCTATTTTCCCGCCAAAATCCGCCATCTTGGCCATTGGTTACACGACTCGGTCACCTCTTGTTTGCACTGACGGCACTTTGAACAGTGGACGTTACATTTCAGATGTGTCACGACCGGTGGCTCTACCCTTAATTCGATCCTCGCGAAACCCTACATTTCAGCACGACCTTTGCGATGTTGCCACGTCTACATGCCGCTATCTTGGATGACGTTATCGCCGCCATCTTGAATAAATTTGGCAACAATGGAGAGGGGGGGCACATTCTTAGTCCTACTACTTGGGGTGCCATTGGTTACACGTCTCGGTCACCTCTTGTTTGCACTGACGGCACTTTGAACAGTGGACGTTACATTTCAGATGTGTCACGACCTGTGGCTCTACCCTTAATTCGATCCTCGCGAAACCCTACATTTCAGCAGGATAATGCACGACCGGTTGTTGCAGGTCCTGTATGGGCCTTTGTGGATACAGAAATTGTCCGACTGCTGCCCTGGCCAGCACATTCTCCAGATCTCTCAGCAACTGAAAACCTCTGGTCAATGGTGGCCGAGCAACTGGCTCGTCACAATACGCCAGTCACTACTCTTGATGAACTGTGGTTTTGTGTTGAAGCTGCATGGGCAGCTGTACCTGTACACGCCATCCAAGCTCTGTTTGACTCAACGGCCAGTCGTATCAAGGCCGTTATTACTGCCAGAGGTGGTTGTTATGGGTACTGATTTCTCAGGATCTATGCACCCAAATTGCGTGAAAATGTAATCACATGTCAGTTCTAGTATAATATATTTGTCCAATGAATAGGAGTATCATCTGCATTTCTTCTTGGTGTAGCAATGTTAATGGCCACTAGTGTACTTCCTATTTACACCAAAGCTCTAAGCACCTTGTCCGCACAATGTCCATTTGGTAATTTTAGAAATACACTGTACTGTATAAAGTTCAAATGAATACCAACTAAATCAAATTCCAGAATCCTCATTTCGTTAAACACCCATTCATGGATTACGTAAGGGGACGGACGAGCCGCATTTCCATCAAACAAACGCTGCAATGAGATTGCACGATTCATTTCTCGAAAATACAATAACGTTGACTGAAGAGGTGAGCTGCTAACCGCTGCTTGACGTGAGCACGGCCCACTGAGCGCGACGGAGTGCGCAAGCAGTCAGCCAACTAGTGTACTTGGTCAGGCGGGAGGCACTTACAATGGTCGATAAGTAAGTTACTGATGACCAAAATATCTGACATAAATCAATGTACTTGTAGATTGCATTAACTTACTATTTCATATTTTGTACATAACAAAGGGACCAGATACCCTAGCCCGTGACATAAATTTCCACTCGATAGGGCCACCCAGTCCTCAGAGAAATCGTGATATGTAAAGGTCGAACATTACGAGAGTCGATATGCAAATGACAAAGAAATATACTTTTCGTAACACTTTACCACAAGCCAACACTTTTCGCGTTTTGTCATAAATATTGCTTCTAATCCTCGTCTCTTGCCAAATATTACGCTCCGGAAGCGCCTACAATGGCCGATACCCATTTTATCGATTACCAAATTCTTCTCCTCTTCTTTTCCTTCAGCATTTGTCCCACGTGCCTGGGGGTCCGTTGTCCCTATGTCGCCCTATCGCGGGCTGCATCTTGGTGGATGTTCACGCATTTAAGGCCTTTATGAATCGTATCAGCCCAACGTTGCTTTGCGTCTTCTGCCGACGACTTCAAGTGTGTAACCCACCTTGGCACTAGAGCCATCACCAACCCGTAAAACATGCCCAAAGCATCGAAAACGTCTCTCACGCATCTTGTCTAGGGTCGGAGCAACATCAAACTGTTTCCTAATTGGAAACGTGATCTAACTTAGTGAGGCCTGCTGTCCAGCTTAGCATCTTCGTTTCCACTACACTTAGGCGACGTTCTGTGTCAATTGCAGTTGGCCAGCAGTCACAACCATACGAGGCGACTGGTCGGATGACAGTGCGATAGGTTTTTTATTTTAAATTATCTTTCATCCTGCAGTCGCAAGTGACTCCGGTTGTTGTTCGCCACCTCATCCAGGCTGCCAAAGTTCTGGTGCTGACCTCTTTGGGCCGGCCGAAGTGGCCGCGCGGTTCTGGCGCTGCAGTCTGGAACCGCGAGACCGCTACGGTCGCAGGTTCGAATCCTGCCTCGGGCATGGATGTGTGTGATGTCCTTAGGTTAGTTAGGTTTAACTAGTTCTAAGTTCTAGGGGACTAATGACCTCAGCAGTTGAGTCCCATAGTGCTCAGAGCCATTTTTTTGACCTCTTTGGTGAGTCAACTGTGATCGTGGAAGCGTGGTACATAAACTTACTCACACGAGATAGATCTTCACCATTAATCGTGAAGGTACCCATTTCATGTCTGCCTGATGTCATTTACTCAGTTTTCTTCAAACTAAGGCGCAAACCGTGTTGCGCCAACTGGTCATTCCATTTTTGAGTTTGGCTCTCCAGATCAAGCTCGTTTTCTGCTCCCAGCTTCAAGTCGTCAGCATAAAGTAGGGCCCATCTAATCGAAATCGACGTAATTATCGGTTGTAATGACTTCGAAGCTTATATTTTGTACACAACGAAGAGACCAGACACCTTTGTACGTGACATAATTTTCCACTCGATAGCGCCACCCAGTCCTCAGAGAAATCGTGATATGTAACGGTCAAGCATTACGATAGTCGATATACAAATGACACATATATTTTTCGTAACATTTTACTACAAATTAGCACTTGTGGCCTTTTTTCGTAATTATTGCTCATAATCCTCGTCTATTGCCAAATATTACGGTCCTAGGTCAACTGCATGGTACCTAATATAGGTCAATAGGTGAGCTTTCGATAGCCAAACATGACCTCTAACATGCCGTACTTGTCGACTGCATTGACTTAGAAGCTTCTAATCTGTACAGAACGAAGAGAGCGGATACCTTAGTACATGACATAAATTTCCACTCGGTACCTGTAACAATGCCCGAGACAAATGTGTTAAGGCTTCATACGCACCCACTGACAGTTTACATGGATGAAATTTCATGAAGAATTCGTCTCACTGTGCGTTCAGAAATTGAAAGAGCAGCTGCATATTTGGGTGTAGATCGCTTGGGAGAATTAAAAACCGACATCCTTACCCTCTCGATGTTTTCATGCATTCTGGTGGTTCTTCAAGATCCTGGTTTCTTTTTCTGCACACTTCCAGTATCCTGATTTACCATCAGGAACACGACGTGAAGGCACGATCTTGAACTGTTTCCTGAATGCACGCTGAACTCCGATCACCGAATGTCCATTCGAAAAGTAGGCCACAATGGCTATCGCGCGTTCCTCTCTTGCCCACTGCATGATCGCTACTAAACTAACCTTAAAAGAAACGTTGCACTGAAACCTACGTGACAACGATTAACAGCTGCTGTGTACTGCATGTTTCAAATAAGGAAGTTCACGCGCCGCGCCCTGTGCTACGGTTCTAGGACAAGTGCATGGCTACTAAACGGTCAATAAGTGAGTTTTCGATGGCCAAAACATGAGCCGTAATATGACTTACTTGTCGACTGCATAGTTGTAAAAGTTCTATTTTGTACCGAACGAAGCGACCAGATACCGTAGTACGAGGGTAAGTCAAGTATTATCCGCATTTTAGTTAAATTTCTTTTTATTTTGGTAGTACTGTCGTTTTACGTTGATGACGCATGCTTTGTTTATTTGTTGCTGTATCTTTGCATTTTTCAAGCTGCTAGGTTAGTTTCGTTATCGCTGCCGTGCTCTTAACCAAGGCTGCTCCACTGTCTATTTGCACCAAAGAAGAGCAACGTTCAGTGATCAGTTTTTTGTGGTCGTAAGGTGTATCGGGGTCCGAAATTCATCGAAGACCTACGGTACAGTACAGGAACAGTGTTTTTCCACAACAGAGTGTCTGAAATGGTCGCACAAGTGTTACGCACGATGAAGGAGCCAGACGACCGTTTACCGCCACAAATGAAGAAACCATTGAACGTTCACATGAAATGATTCTCTTAGACAGACGATTAACTATTGGCGAAGTGGCACATCGTCTGCAATTTAGTCACGGTTCTGCCTACGAAATCATCCACAACAGGCTTGGGTTTCATAAAGTTTGTGCAAGATGGGTCCCAAAACAACTCACACAGTTGCATAAACAAACGTGCTATGACATTTGGATCGCTATGGTAACGAAGGGAACAACTTCTTAGACATGATCATTACTGGTGACGAAACATGGAACCATCATAACGAGCCGTAGAGTAAACTGCAGAGTATAGAATGGAAACATCAAAATTCGCCATGCAAGAAAAAGTTCCAACCGTTCACAGGAAAATGGTTCAAATGGCTCTGAGCACTATGGGACTTAACATCTATGGTCATCAGCCCCCTAGAACTACTTAAGCCTAACTAACCTAAGGACATCACACAACACCCAGTCATCACGAGGCAGAGAAAATCCCTGACCCCGCCGTTCACAGGAAAACTGATGCTTACAGTTTTTTTGGGACGCACAAAGTCCAGTACTGGAACCTTATGGGGAAAGGGGCACAACAATAAACAGTGTACGTTACAGTGGGATGCTAAATCCTGCAATTCGAAGCAAACACCGAGGATTGCTGTGGTGTCACCGCTAGACACCACACTTGCTAGGTGGTAGCTTTAAATCGGCCGCGGTCCATTAGTACATGTCGGACCCGCGTGTCGCCACTGTGTGATCGTAGACCGAGCGCCACCACACGGCAGGTCTAGAGAGACGGACTAGCACTCGCCCCAGTTGTACGGACGACATTGCTAGCGACTACACGTACGAAGCCTTTCTCTCAATTGCCGAGAGACAGTTAGAATAGCCTTCAGCTAAGTCCATGGCTACGACCTAGCAAGGCGCAGTTAACCATATCTGGAGAGAGTCTCACTTGTATTATCAAGAGCAATGTACAACAAGAAATTAAAGTTAAGTATACGAGAAGCTCCGTTCTTTTCTTTATAGCTTTCATCACGTATCCTGTTTCAGACTTAACGCAAGACGGCGAGAGTTGACGCGTGCCCTTCCGGCTACTTCTCAGTGTGGCGTAGCTAGCTTGTTACGCCACAACAATTGCTGTCAAAAGATGTTGTGTTGTTGCACGACAATGCCCGTCTGCATACTGCTGCCCACTCTGCTGAAACGCTGGAGAAACTCAAATTTGCAGTCCTGGATCATCCTCCATATAGTCCTGATGTTGCCCCTTCTATCACTTGTTTGATCCACTCAGACAGAGGCTGTTTATTTGCCTCGGATGAAGTAGTGGAGGAAGCGGTGCATTCCTGGCTCGCAGTTCAACCGAGAACCTTCTTTTATGAGAGCATCAGGAAGCTTGTACAATAATGGACCAAGTGCGTTGAAACGCAAGGAGACTATGTCGAAAAATGATGTTCAAAAAATGGTTCAAATGACTCTGAGCACTATGGGACTTAACATCTGAGGTCATCAGTCCCCTAGAACTTAGAACTACTTAAACCTAACTAACCTAAGGACATGTCACGCATCCATGCCCGAGGCAGGATTCGAACTTGCAACCGTAGCGGTTGCGTGGTTCCAGACTGAAGCGCCTAGAACTGCTCGGCCACTCCGGCTGGCAAAAAATGATGTTCATGTAAGTTTCCTATTTGATTACAATAAAATTTTATAACTACTTTGCGGATAATAATTGACTTACCCTCGTATATGACTTAAATTTCCACTTGATACCTGTAACAAGAACCTGTAATAAGAAAAGGAGAATTTTCTGCAGTCGTCTGGACAGAGAACTCAGAAAGTGACTCATAAAATGTCTTGTATGGAGTGTTCTTCTATATGGCGCTGACACATGGACTATGAGGAAGAAAGACAGAGAAAGGCTGGAGGCTTTTGAGATCTGGACATGGTGGAGGTTGGGAATAATAAGTTGGATGGACAGAGTGAAAAATGAAGAGGTACTGAGAAGAGTGGGAGAGAAAAGACAGTTACTAGATGTAATAAAGAGAAGAAAAAGAAATTGGATTAGGCATATATTAAGAAAGAATGACAGACTGATAAAAACAGTTTTAGAATGTTATGTAGAAGGGAAAAGGAAGCAAGGAATGGAGAGATTCCAGATACTGGATGACATTGAGAGGCACCCACTTGCCTTTCTCATACTGTGGCATCAAGCAGTCAGGCCTGCAAGATGAGTGGTTTGCCAAGCGAGTGGATTCTTCCTTAATTTATCGAGCAACATGAATTCTCGTATCTTACTATTTAGTTACAAATTATCCTCCTGCATGAATAATACGCAACGGAAACACGCATCTGACTATCAGTGATTTATAGAACTCTGACTGCACACTACGCACTGGCAATACCACATTTACTTTTTGTCTTTGATTTAACGGCTTTTATATAAATTCGGGACATTATGACAACATACAATTTAATGAAAAAGGCCACCAATCTCTTTCTATTCACTATCTGATTTATTCCTAAACACACAAATTCTACAACCTACAACAAAATCACATGAGAAATTCCGCCCAGTGGGCATGGCTTTACGTTAGTGAATCTCTATACTATGGTCTCGTAATCTATTTACCGCAACAGTGCACTCCCTGGATCGGATGGTGGATCTTTTATTATACCTCACACTTCGCCTCTCACAATCATCCTCACGAAACTTTCCTCCAGATCGAGCGATACAGAAGGAACAGGCATACCCACAAATCTTTCGAAACTACCTTGCTACCCCCATGCAAAACACACATACCCAAATTACATGACATATACAACACAACAATATGAAATACAACACAGAGAACTGTTACAACATCATCACTTTTCGCTTTCCCACTTCAATCAATATCTATCCCAGTTTCACACGACACTGCCCCACTTTGTAATTCTACTTTCCTACTGTGAACTCTGGAGATAAACGCACGTCTTCCTGTGCAATGCAAGCCAAGTGGCGTTGCTGGAAAAACGGCCGACTCACCTTGATTCTCTCTCAGAGTTTAAATTTAGCGTCACACGGAATGATATTTCTTAAATACTTCAACTTATGATACACACGCTATTTCTTAAATATTTCAGCTTATTGTACACACGCTATTAATTCTTAAATATTTCAGCTTATTGTACACACGCTAGTATCTCAACTTATAACTACACGTGGGCTCATTGTGACCGTTGGTTTACTACAATCCCCTTAAAATTACCTGCCTCACTTTGTAATTTTCCCCACAAAAGTTCCTGGGAAAGAGAAATGATTAGTTCTAACTACTCTTAAATATTCCACAGCCATACCATGCCTCCACACTTTCATTACGGAGCACAACAAAAAAAACAGGTCTTTACAGCAGAAGGTTCAGCGCCAGAGTGCCGAAACATGGCCGTATTCCGGTTCTCTCGCACCTCTGTCGAAGTGGGAGAAGCACCTTGCTACCTTATTGGTCAGCCACCTTTCAGACGCTCAAAGCTCTGGTAACTTCCATCTCTTTGGTCCCACCAAAGGTGGCGAAAGGATCGACTCAAAGATGATCATATATTCCGATTCACTATCTGTGTTTAGCAGACGACCATACATTCATTCATTTCACAGATCTCACCAAACTGGATGTAGGGATTTATTTTGAGGGAGTGCACATGTGATCAATTAAATAAATAAATTGTCATTCTTTCCCACACTGGTATCCGGCTTCGCTGTATTAATTGAAATTGAGTTACTTCTACACAAAAAATGTGTTGTTCTGACAAGAATTTCGTACCTATTTTCAATGTTGGGCGGTACTGTACCCTTTCACCACCGGCTACCCATGCAGAAAAAAATGGCACGGTACTATCCTTGCAATGCGAGGGTAGTTCCGAACATTTTTTTAAGAAAACTGTATTAAAACAAACGTAGCAATTCATCAAAATAACCAGGAGGAGACCTTAGCCCCTGGTGACCTCAAATAGACGACCAAATTATTGACAGTTGTTGCATTATTGTACTCTCCACAATCCGGAGTAACGTACACATACAAATATATAACAATCCACATGACAAATAAAACATCACATCATAGAAATGAAAAAATAATATTGAGATAAGATTTGCTTTAGTTACTGGGATCTTCGTTATTTTTATGAGTAATCCAAATTTCAATAATTCTAAAACAAATAAAAAAAATACTAATTGTACTCATGAAATTTTAAATAGCTCACCGTCCAAACACAGAGCAAGTAATCTCACATTCATAAATTGCGCTGTAAAAACCCTTACACAGCAAAGTCTAAATACAAAACAAAATCAACAAAAGAAAAAAATTTCGTACACTAGTTACACGTAGAATGTCAGGCTCCATACCATTACTCTAAAATATACCTCAAACCTACAGAGAAATAAAAACTGAGAAGAAAAACAATGAAATATACCACAAGTTACATACTGGTTACGTAATATAGTTCGTCTAAGACATCATGTCATACCTTATTAACTATCATCACCTAAACAATTGCCACAGCTACTCGACAGTGAGTTTAACCTTATCCTATATCCATCAGTACAAATACCTGCTGCTGAGCTAGTCAGTCCATCAACTTTGATCAATACTCGCAATAAATAGTTAGCAATAAGTGCTTGAATCTACCAGTAGCTCTCTTATCTTACTCTACTGTTCATTTCTCTGTTGTCACACATATAGACGACAAGAACTTGCATTTTCGACTAGCCTTCGTTACACTTTAATGTGAAATATCACCACTGTGATAATAAAAATAAGTGGCTTCAGTCAAAACACCAACAAGATTATTACTATGCACGACATCAAAATACATCAGTTAATTCCGATATTTGTTGTGCAATGCAAACTCTTGTCCCCTGTGACAATCTTACTGATCAATGCTACATGGGCCGCTACGTTAGTATTACGCCACTGGCTGATAGTTAAAGCATCATTGTACCAAATATTCTAATAAACATGTTACGTGAACTTGATAACCCAGAACAGACAAAAAACAAACACTAACTATTCTAAACACAAATATTAATAAAATACAATTACGCTTGCTGTCCCTTCAGGAATGAAACATATAAAAAAAAACATTTACACAATTACAAATACATTATTCCCTATCTTGCGAGTCACACGGAAACATTTCATTCTGTGATTTTCTTGGGGTCAAAAGGTTGCTGATAGTTTTCCTAGAACCACTGTCTCGGTGTCAAAGCTCCCCCATGGTTACCCGGACGAAAGTCTTTGAGTCACTCAATTCGGCATTTTGAACACGCACTGAACAGTAAATTGTATCTCTCATTAAACACAAATGTCATAGTCACTCTCAGAGTACCATCCACACGAATCTGTTCGTCCAAAAAATGGCCCTACAACTACTATTACCCACGGTTCTGTCCTTTCAGTTCATGGTGTAATTAAAAGTCGTAAGTTTCAACAAACAGCACTTATTCCCGCGCCAATTCAAGAAATGTCTCCTACTACAGACGCAAATGTCAATGTCCCACTCTAGTTTCTTGCCTTCATACAATAATTGTTCACCATACGACAACTGTCCTCTAAGTATACCAAGTGTCCCACATGCAATTCGCAAAGCACACTTAACAAGTCACTGTCAAAAGTTTATGGATCCCACCATTCAGTGGTCAAGACAAAACAAAACAATCGTCCTGTCTGCTACAGACAAAATCTTTTCCCCCACTCACAACGTGGAAACACCAGTCCTTCACTTTCCACATTATTGAAAGTCACAGTCATCTTGTTTCACGGCTCCACAGTCCAGTACTAGTTAATAGTTGCTGGTAACAAATGCTCGCCGGGCTCTGCCGCGCCTCGTCCATTCTGCAGTAGCGCCGCTGCGCGCGCCGTTGAGCAGAAGAAACCACCCGCTGTTGCCTCCGCGGGATACCTTCCCCAGTCGTAAGGGTGGCGGAACTCATGAATGGCCAGTGATACGTGCGTGTCGCCCCAGGCCGTTGACCTGCTGTAGCGGGCGCGTGGAGTGTACCTCGTCTGACAGTGGAGTGGGGAGTGCCGCGGCTGTGTCGCCTGTCGCCATGGCGACGCCAGCTCGGCCCGTTAGCGGTATGGGCGTTACGACACCCAATTAGCCAGATCTTCCGTGCATCTCGCAACATTACAGACAAAAGGATATTCTTACATTATTTAAATACTCATTGATTACATGTATGATCTATTAGATACATTGGTAATAAAAGAACCTTTGTTCTAAAAAGAACATAAAATTATACACCCTAGTTTTCTACACATACAACATCAACATTTATCTCTTTTCTATAGACAGCCCACACTCGTGCTATTCATTGTACCTGTCGTCCCTCATACAAAACATGAAAGTGTAAAATAAAACAAAAGGAATAATAAGCAATCTATACCGCTCATAATTACAATATCAAAGAGTAGGCTACTCTATCATCCTATCACAGTGAAAGTGTTCGAAACTGTTTATTCTAAAACTACAATATACAATGAACTTTTGTGCTTGTGACAGACTGAAATTAATACCCCTTGAAAGTGCTCTAACAAAAAATAAGAATAATCCACAAGGCTCACAATTACCTACCCCATGTTATTAAATAGTAAACTACTTTAACATCCTAACACAACAAACATTTTAGAAACTGATGACTCTAAATCTACAACATACAATGCACCTTTGTGCTTGTGACTGACTGAAATTAGTATCTTTCTACATATTTTACATTTTATTATATATAACAACATTTCTAGGACACGTATGAACCATCCACATGATGTCAGATCCTGACCTGCCATCGAGGTTCATCCAAATCAAACAATACATAATAATGTTTTGGTTACGAATCGGTAGCATCCCCTTTGCAGGAGTGTGCGCATTGATCACACTACTCTACGACTCTCACTCACCAGACATCACATTTTCCTTCTCATTCAATCCATTAATACACTAACAGAATAGGTCTAGAAGTCAGCTAACCTTAACACCACCACACTCACTACAACATACCATACCTTTGCTCCCTTATACTCAACCACATAACACATGAAGCTGTTTCGGAGATAGCATTCCAGTCTCCAAATTCGTCCTTTCACTCTGGCACCTCTCTCCATCGGCTTACCTCCGCATTCGCTTTACCCATTAATCATTCTGCTAAACACCAACTTAGAATTGCGACATTTCATCTAAGAACAAAAAATACACAAACTAATCAACCTGCAAAAATAACTGCACACATTCTTGGTACCGTTTTGATTAGTTATACTGGTACGAGGCTTCAACAACAACAAAAAATATTATTTTTCTCAAATCGCAATTGTTATGCTAAGAATTAGATCTACACCTACATTACATCTTACGTCAGTATTCCACAACGTTCACCATCTGGGTCTCATACTCCCTTTACATCCTTTCACATTGTGCAGTTGTCCTCATCTCTTCATTCGTATTTCGGCTCTCCGTCCGTCCATTACTCCATCATTTCCTGGTCTTCCTTCGCCATTGGCATCAATCTCTATCGCAGCATACACAGGCCTCTCTGTAACATACATCTAAGACATCTCCACATTATTCAATTCTACTCACCTTTATTTACCACTGTTTCATCACGTCGAATCTATTAATCCCCTTGCTTCACGTCGCTTCTCCTCATATACCACCTTTATCCACTACTATTTATCACGTCGCTTCTCTATCTACTATCTTTATTCACTCATTAATCATCACGTCGTTTCTGCTTGATCCTTATTCATACGACAAAAATACGTACATACACCACTCTGTCGACTCCTGTTCATGACTCATTCGACCAGTCTGTTCTGTCATACTTCCTGACATCCCGCCTGAAAATTCTTATGTTCGATTTGACCCTGCACAACGTTACACACCACAAATAAATACACTGACTATCTACCATAAATTGCCTACCTTAGATCTATCCTTAACTTTTCCATCATTTGATGTTAGAAATGTGATGAAGCCCACGAGATTGTTTTCCCTTGATCGTCTCAATCAGTACAGCATTTTCATGGACAATCCGCCTCACTCTGAATGGTCCACTATACACAGTAAAGAATTCGCTAGTTAGGAATATGTGCTTACACGAAAATTAAATGTGTGCAGAGAATATACAAGCTGGGAGAATTGGGCAGCCCAAGTGTTAGTAACTTTGGTGCTAGTGGCCTCTTTCACTAACACCAGATTCCGAACAACCATACACAGCACTTCATTATAGCTGTCACCACGACAATGACATACTATAGATCAGATGTCATCTAATTTAAAAACTTCGATCACAATGTTTACCTCTTACATTACTTGTTTAGTATCTACAATAGTCGAATCACACTAATTCAACTGGACTCATTGGCATTATTACATAACAATTCTTTTACTTTACTGTTCGAAATAAAATTTGCAAATTTTACTGAGATACCAGCCTAATAGATTCCATTACTGGCGTTTTATTCTCTGATCAGAAGTATGGTATTTGCATTCCTACATATTAGTTGAGTTTGTCTGCTACATAGACAATTTTCAGTGCCAGCTGCATGTGTTTTAAGAGCAAGATACACTCCTGGAAATGGAAAAAAGAACACATTGACACCGGTGTGTCAGACCCACCATACTTGCTCCGGACACTGCGAGAGGGCTGTACAAGCAATGATCACACGCACGGCACAGCGGACACACCAGGAACCGCGGTGTTGGCCGTCGAATGGCGCTAGCTGCGCAGCATTTGTGCACCGCCGCCGTCAGTGTCAGCCAGTTTGCCGTGGCATACGGAGCTCCATCGCAGTCTTTAACACTGGTAGCATGCCGCAACAGCGTGGACGTGAACCGTATGTGCAGTTGACGGACTTTGAGCGAGGGCGTATAGTGGGCATGCGGGAGGCCGGGTGGACGTACCGCCGAATTGCTCAACACGTGGGGCGTGAGGTCTCCACAGTACATCGATGTTGTCGCCAGTGGTCGGCGGAAGGTGCACGTGCCCGTCGACCTGGGACCGGACCGCAGCGACGCACGGATGCACGCCAAGACCGTAGGATCCTACGCAGTGCCGTAGGGGACCGCACCGCCACTTCCCAGCAAATTAGGGACACTGTTGCTCCTGGGGTATCGGCGAGGACCATTGGCGACCGTCTCCATGAAGCTGGGCTACGGTCCCGCACACCGTTAGGCCGTCTTCCGCTCACGCCCCAACATCGTGCAGCCCGCCTCCAGTGGTGTCGCGACAGGCGTGAATGGAGGGACGAATGGAGACGTGTCGTCTTCAGCGATGAGAGTCGCTTCTGCCTTGGTGCCAATGATGGTCGTATGCGTGTTTGGCGCCGTGCAGGTGAGCGCCACAATCAGGACTGCATACGACCGAGGCACACAATGCCAACACCCGGCATCATGGTGTGGGGAGCGATCTCCTACACTGGCCGTACACCACTGGTGATCGTCGAGGGGACACTGAATAGTGCACGGTACATCCAAACCGTCATCGAACCCATCGTTCTACCATTCCTAGACCGGCAAGGGAACTTGCTGTTCCAACAGGACAATGCACATCCGCATGTATCCCATGCTACCCAACGTGCTCTAGAAGGTGTACGTCAACTACCCTGGCCAGCAAGATCTCCGGATCTGTCCCCCATTGAGCATGTTTGGGACTGGATGAAGCGTCGTCTCACGCGGTCTGCACGTCCAGCACGAACGCTGGTCCAACTGAGGCGCCAGGTGGAAATGGCATGGCAAGCCGTTCCACAGGACTACATCCAGCATCTCTACGATCGTCTCCATGGGAGAATAGCAGCCTGCATTGCTGCGAAAGGTGGATATACACTGTACTAGTGCCGACATTGTGCATGCTCTGTTGCCTGTGTCTATGTGCCTGTGGTTCTGTCAGTGTGATCATGTGATGTATCTGACCCCAGGAATGTGTCAATAAAGTTTCCCCTTCCTGGGACAATGAATTCACGGTGTTCTTATTTCAATTTCCAGGAGTGTATTAAGGGCTGATATGTTGGATTAGTTTCTCCTATTCTTGAATCCATTATGACAAGAATGAAATGCCTGGATTCCACGCTCTCCTGTCATTATGATAGTTTCTGCCGTTCCTATCCTCGACACTAACTGACCTATGAGTCGTGTCTCCGTTCACGATATTGCTCTCATTACCCAATCCTTGTAACAAGTGCTGAAATGACGCGGAATCGTCTAAGCCTCTGCCTGCCATCGCTATACCTCTGCTCAATTTCACTGGCAACTTCGTTATACAGATCCTAAAGAGCTCCCCAGGTTCGTATGTCACATTCAAATATTTGTTTCGTCTGAACATTTCCTGATAGCACGACACTGAATCCCTTATGCCACCTTCGTTACGAGTTTGCATCATCAATATGCTTAGCGTAACCTGGTCCTGCTTACTTTTCGGCCTGAATTCATTTAAATAGCTACTACAGTCTTTAAGGTCTTCCTGCATTTTCGCTCTAGCCTCGTCCCTCAAATAGTTATACACAAACTTCGTTTTGCGGAGCAGTCCCCTCGATGAAGGTAATGAATCTTGAAACTGAGACAGCCTTGGACTATACCCAGTTGGGTCTGCCACCTGTTTTATCTGACACAACCGTTCTTCTGACTCTCTGAATTCGTCTTCCTCTTTCTGCCTATTTTCGCCTTTTGAGTTTATCTCACTCTCCCTCTGCAATCTACCTGGTGGTGTTTCACCTTCGCTTCTGCACGCTAATTGCAACTGTGTCAGTTCTTCACTATGTTTCCTACTTATTTCTAATTGTGCCTCTTTAAACTGTAATGGTGATTGTATCTCATCCTGATCGGCATAAACCTCTCGCTCGTACTGTCAGAACCTGTCTCGCCTCTTGTACTGATCATTTCTGTATCTGGACTAATCGTATTCATTCTGACCACTACCTCTTTGATTCGCTCATCCGGCAAAACGTCCCTACGTTCAGTAGTATTGCTCTCTATTGCACTTATTCGTACCTCCAAATTATTGACTTTTCCTTTCACAGCATCACATTCTTGCTGCACCGCATCCGGATTCTTCTCCCCCTCATCTAACCGATTATTAACTGCGGACAGACGCTCATCGATAACTGTGTGTAGCTTCCTCATTGCCTCTTTATTTCCCCTATCCATTGTTTCCAATCTCTCCTTAGTCTCCCTATCTCTCTCCTTATTATCTCTATTGATTGCTTCTAATCTTTCGTTATTTGCTTCCAATCCTTTCTTAGTTGCTTCAAATCGTTCCTTATTCTCCCTATCTCTCTCCTCATTCTTCCTATCTCTCTCCTTATTATCTCTCACCAAACTCTGTAACAACTGAAGCATCATATCGTCATTTGCAACTTTCGACGCGCTCACCTCGTTCGCCTGTGAAACCGTAGCCTCGCTAAGAGTAGCTGCACTTTCACTGCATACCTGTCCTAATCTCGGCTCGCCCGCGTCGTCGGGAAAGGCCCGCATTTGTGGACAAAGCCCGCCGCATAAAGGATCACCCAGGAGCGGTCCTGTGAACAATTCAACCCCTTCCGAGTGTTTGTCTTTCTCGCTCGTTAACACATGGTCAACAGCTACTTCCTGCTGCACTGCTACGTTCACGCCAGAATCGCTATTCTCCATGGTGACTACACTTTTAGACTGCGACCTAGTTACTACGGACATTACGCAAAAAAAATTATACCACGATCTTCCAGCCTTGTACGATATAGCAATTAAAAAAAATAAAAGATCCTCACCAATCCAGAAAGAAATTGCAAACAAAAAAAAATTTTACTTCTTAGCGCTATCACAATATATTCCATCAAAAAAATAAAAAAAATCTTAACAGCAATAATCCTGGCAACAAAATAATCCTAACAAAAGGAATCCTGGCAGGGTCGAAATTATGAGAGGCACCCACTTGCCTTTCTCATACTGTGGCATCAAGCAGTCAGGCCTGCAAGATGAGTGGTTTGCCAAGCGAGTGGATTCTTCCTTAATTTATCGAGCAACATGAATTCTCGTATCTTACTATTTAGTTACAAATTATCCTCCTGCATGAATAATACGCAACGGAAACACGCATCTGACTATCAGTGATTTATAGAACTCTGACTGCACACTACGCACTGGCAATACCACATTTACTTTTTGTCTTTGATTTAACGGCTTTTATATAAATTCGGGACATTATGACAACATACAATTTAATGAAAAAGGCCACCAATCTCTTTCTATTCACTATCTGATTTATTCCTAAACACACAAATTCTACAACCTACAACAAAATCACATGAGAAATTCCGCCCAGTGGGCATGGCTTTACGTTAGTGAATCTCTATACTATGGTCTCGTAATCTATTTACCGCAACAGTGCACTCCCTGGATCGGATGGTGGATCTTTTATTATACCTCACACTTCGCCTCTCACAATCATCCTCACGAAACTTTCCTCCAGATCGAGCGATACAGAAGGAACAGGCATACCCACAAATCTTTCGAAACTACCTTGCTACCCCCATGCAAAACACACATACCCAAATTACATGACATATACAACACAACAATATGAAATACAACACAGAGAACTGTTACAACATCATCACTTTTCGCTTTCCCACTTCAATCAATATCTATCCCAGTTTCACACGACACTGCCCCACTTTGTAATTCTACTTTCCTACTGTGAACTCTGGAGATAAACGCACGTCTTCCTGTGCAATGCAAGCCAAGTGGCGTTGCTGGAAAAACGGCCGACTCACCTTGATTCTCTCTCAGAGTTTAAATTTAGCGTCACACGGAATGATATTTCTTAAATACTTCAACTTATGATACACACGCTATTTCTTAAATATTTCAGCTTATTGTACACACGCTATTAATTCTTAAATATTTCAGCTTATTGTACACACGCTAGTATCTCAACTTATAACTACACGTGGGCTCATTGTGACCGTTGGTTTACTACAATCCCCTTAAAATTACCTGCCTCACTTTGTAATTTTCCCCACAAAAGTTCCTGGGAAAGAGAAATGATTAGTTCTAACTACTCTTAAATATTCCACAGCCATACCATGCCTCCACACTTTCATTACGGAGCACAACAAAAAAAACAAGTCTTTACAGCAGAAGGTTCAGCGCCAGAGTGCCGAAACATGGCCGTATTCCGGTTCTCTCGCACCTCTGTCGAAGTGGGAGAAGCACCTTGCTACCTTATTGGTCAGCCACCTTTCAGACGCTCAAAGCTCTGGTAACTTCCATCTCTTTGGTCCCACCAAAGGTGGCGAAAGGATCGACTCAAAGATGATCATATATTCCGATTCACTATCTGTGTTTAGCAGACGACCATACATTCATTCATTTCACAGATCTCACCAAACTGGATGTAGGGATTTATTTTGAGGGAGTGCACATGTGATCAATTAAATAAATAAATTGTCATTCTTTCCCACACTGGTATCCGGCTTCGCTGTATTAATTGAAATTGAGTTACTTCTACACAAAAAATGTGTTGTTCTGACAAGAATTTCGTACCTATTTTCAATGTTGGGCGGTACTGTACCCTTTCAACATGATGGACGGTACAACATACAGCAGCCTTAAGAAGGAAGCAATGGATCGCAGAAAATGGAGAGGCAAAGGACCTGCTAATATAGGAGAAAACTAATGATGATGACTTGTAACAATTCCCGAGAGAAAGGCGTGCAATGTGATGTTCGGGCATTACGATAGTACCAAAACAAATAACGGAGCGTTTTCTGAAGATTTTACCGAAAATTTCTACGTTTCATGTTTTCTCGTGTAATGTTGCTGCCAGACCTCGTCTCTTGTCATATATTATGGTCCTAGGTCAACTGCATTGCACCTGAAACAGTAACTAAAACGAGAGCCATAATATACCACACTTATCCATTGCTTTGACTTAGATGCTTCTGTTTTGTACAGAACAGAGTAACTGGATACCTTAGTGCGTACGTATCATAAATTGCCACTCGATACTTGTAACCATTCCTGAGAGAAAGACGCGCAATGTGATGCTCGGGCATTATGATAGTATTCATTTATTTGTTTGTCCCTATAAATCTCCATTTCAGTACATATATTGTACACAGGATTGGACAGAGAAACTTTTTTTCTATCGTTTTTTCAAACATGAAACACACATTATTTAAATTTTTATGACAAATGGGATCTATATAGTTAATAATAACAATTTCTTTAAAAACTGTATATTTTAGCTTATTTCTAGAATTAAAGATAAAAATTACATTTTTTCTTGCATGAGATTGGATAGTAGCAGTTTTTCAGAAGATAGGCTGTTGGGTTGGGTTCTTGGGGAAGGAGACCAGACATCGAGGTCATCGGTCTCATCGGATGAGGGAAGGAGGGGGAAGGAAATCGGCCGAGCCCTTTCAAAAGAACCATCCCGGCATTTGCATAGAGCGATTTAGGGAAATCACGGAAAACCTAAATCAGGATGGCCGGACACGGGATTGAACCGTCGTCCTGCCGAATGCGAGTCCAGTGTCTAAACACTGCGCCACCTCGCTCACAGACTTTTCAAAGCTCGGTAGTTCAGGCAGAGATTTTATATGTCTTGGTAATCTGTTGTATAGTTTTGTCTCTGCATGATATCTCTCTAAGAGAATCATTTCATGTGAACGTTCAATGGTTTCTTCATTTGTGGTGGTAAACGGTCGTCTGGCTCCTTCATCGTGCGTAACATTTGTGCGACCATTTCAGACACTCTGTTGTGGAAAAACACTGTTCCTGTACTGTACTGAAGGTCTTCGATGAATTTCGGCCCCCGATACACCTTAAGACCACAAAAAACTGATCACTGAACGTTGCTCTTCTTTGGTGCAAATAGACAGTGGAGCAGCCTTGGTTAAGAGCACGGCAGCGATAACGAAACTAACCTAGCAGCTTGAAAAATGCAAAGATACAGCAACAAATAAACAAAGCATGCGTCATCAACGTAAAACGACAGTACTACCAAAATAAAAAGAAATTTAACTAAAATGCGGATAATACTTGACTTACCCTCGTACTACGGTATCTGGTCGCTTCGTTCGGTACAAAATAGAACTTTTACAACTATGCAGTCGACAAGTAAGTCATATTACGGCTCATGTTTTGGCCATCGAAAACTCACTTATTGACCGTTTAGTAGCCATGCACTTGTCCTAGAACCGTAGCACAGGGTGCGGCGCGTGAACTTCCTTATTTGAAACATGCAATACACAGCAGCTGTTAATCGTTGTCACGTAGGTTTCAGTGCAACGTTTCTTTTAAGGTTAGTTTAGTAGCGATCATGCAGTGGGCAAGAGAGGAACGCGCGATAGCCATTGTGGCTTACTTTTCGAATGGACATTCGGTGATCGGAGTTCAGCGTGCATTCAGGAAACAGTTCAAGATCGTGCCTTCACGTCGTGTTCCTGATGGTAAATCAACTGTTATGCGGGTAGAGACCTTTATGGATACTGGAAGTGTGCAGAAAAAGAAACCAGGACCTTCAAGAACCACCAGAATGCATGAAAACATCGAGAGGGTAAGGATGTCGATTTTTAATTCTCCCAAGCGATCTACACCCAAATATGCAGCTGTTCTTTCAATTTCTGAACGCACAGTGAGACAAATTCTTCATGAAATTTCATCCATGTAAACTGTCAGTGGTGCACACATTTCATCCGCTCGTGAAAAAGTGTGTATGAAGCCTTGGTCAATGAACTGCCTTACGACGTCTTCGTGTTCTTCAATGAAGAGGCACATTTTCATTTGTCTGGCTGCTTTTTTTTTTCTTTATTGCCCATATGGGCAGGGGAGGGCTGTCAGCGGCACAATCCGTCGCTCTTCAGCCGAGTGACATGACAACTAATACAAGAATAAAATGTTACATATAAGGCGATAGGACAATAGAGACGTACATGGGGGACAATCAAAAAAGTCGACATAAAATTAAAAAAACACAGGTGGCGATTCTTAGAACACAAAAAAGACAGTGAGGTCACATGCACATGTTAAAAGTTGGCCACAGTATTAAAAACACTCTAGAAAAACACACTTTAAACCCACTTGGAGCACACACAATGAAGAATAAAACTGCCAGGTGGGACCTGCCAAGGGAGAGGCCTGAGAGGATTTAAAAGGAGGGGAGAGCAAGGGGTAGCAGGGGAGGCGGCGGGATGAAGAGAGTAGGGGCGTCAGCGGGTGCAACAAGAGGCAGGATACATGTGGGGCAGGAGATGAAGACAGGGCAGGAGGGAGTGCAGAGACACTGAAGGGGAGCAGAAGAGAGGGAGGGGGAGCAGGAGTGGAAAGCCGGAGAAGGGAGGCGAGCCCTGAGGAGGAGGCAGGATAAAGATGGGGTTAGAGTTGGTAGGAAGGGTGGATGTCAGGGCAAAGCTCATCATCCGGGAGGGGTAGATGGTGGAAGTTGCAATGGGTAAGGAGGCGGAGGGTGTGCAGATAGAGAGAGGGTGGGACACAATGGTAAAGGCACGGCAATGGGCTGGGGGTGGAGAGGAAGGGTGACACCAGGGGGTGAGGGGGGTGAGGGGGATCAAAGCGGCAGAGAATATATAGTGTGCGGAAGTGTTCAAGGAAAAGGAGATGAGGTCGTAGAGGATATGCGTGGGGGACGGAAGGCGGATGTGGAAGGCGAGGTGGAGTGCACGGTGTTCGAGGATTTGGAGGGATTCATAGAACCTGGGAGGGGTCTGGCTGCGTGAATAAACAAAATACACTCCTGGAAATTGAAATAAGAACACCGTGAATTCATTGTCCCAGGAAGGGGAAACTTTATTGACACATTCCTGGGGTCACATACATCACATGATCACACTGACAGAACAACAGGCACATAGACACAGGCAACAGAGCATGCACAATGTCGGCACTAGTACAGTGTATATCCACCTTTCGCAGCAATGCAGGCTGCTATTCTCCCATGGAGACGATCGTAGAGATGCTGGATGTAGTCCTGTGGAACGGCTTGCCATGCCATTTCCACCTGGCGCCTCAGTTGGACCAGCGTTCGTGCTGGACGTGCAGACCGCGTGAGACGACGCTTCATCCAGTCCCAAACATGCTCAATGGGGGACAGATCCGGAGATCTTGCTGGCCAGGGTAGTTGACTTACACCTTCTAGAGCACGTTGGGTGGCACGGGATACATGCGGACGTGCATTGTCCTGTTGGAACAGCAAGTTCCCTTGGCGGCCTAGGAATGGTAGAACGATGGGTTCGATGACGGTTTGGATGTACCGTGCACTATTCAGTGTCCCCTCGACGATCACCAGTGGTGTATGGCCAGTGTAGGAGATCGCTCCCCACACCATGATGCCGGGTGTTGGCCCTGTGTGCCTCGGTCGTATGCAGTCCTGATTGTGGCGCTCACCTGCACGGCGCCAAACACGCATACGACCATCATTGGCACCAAGGCAGAAGCGACTCTCATCGCTGAAGACGACACGTCTTCATTCGTCCCTCCATTCACGCCTGTCGCGACACCACTGGAGGCGGGCTGCACGATGTTGGGGCGTGAGCGGAAGACGGCCTAACGGTGTGCGGGACCGTAGCCCAGCTTCATGGAGACGGTTGCGAATGGTCCTCGCCGATACCCCAGGAGCAACAGTGTCCCTAATTTGCTGGGAAGTGGCGGTGCGGTCCCCTACGGCACTGCGTAGGATCCTACGGTGTTGGCGTGCATCCGTGCGTCGCTGCGGTCCGGTCCCAGGTCGACGGGCACGTGCACCTTCCGCCGACCACTGGCGACAACATCGATGTACTGTGGAGACCTCACGCCCCACGTGTTGAGCAATTCGGCGGTACGTCCACCCGGCCTCCCGCATGCCCACTATACGCCCTCGCTCAAAGTCCGTCAACTGCACATACGGTTCACGTCCACGCTGTCGCGGCATGCTACCAGTGTTAAAGACTGCGATGGAGCTCCGTATGCCACGGCAAACTGGCTGACACTGACGGCGGCGGTGCACAAATGCTGCGCAGCTAGCGCCATTCGACGGCCAACACCGCGGTTCCTGGTGTGTCCGCTGTGCCGTGCGTGTGATCATTGCTTGTACAGCCCTCTCGCAGTGTCCGGAGCAAGTATGGTGGGTCTGACACACCGGTGTCAATGTGTTCTTTTTTCCATTTCCAGGAGTATACATGTGCGTCAGTGAAAAAGACCAATAAAAAGGTGTTAGCATGTGGACGTAATGTGCTGTTCCAGTCTCTTCTGTACCTAAGTCCATCACCGTTCCCTTTGGATCCCTACGTAATTCGGTGCTCTCCGATACACACGATCGAACAGCGGAGGAGTGGTACTCAAGCGTCAACTTTAGGTTACAATATCTCCGGATGTAATTAACATATTACAATGCAACAAACGGCACTGATTACGTATTTGTTTATATGTTCAGATGTGCTAACAAAACTAACGGGGTTCCATTTAAAAAAACGTAGGTTTGTGTTAAAAAACATACTACCGTGCATTTTTGTATGGTTTGTATTAAACAATTACACTAGCCCCTCTCCTCACGTTCGGTCTGTGGAATCGGTTCGTCAGTATTTGATGTGGTTTACGAAATATATCCAGTGGTAACGTTAGGTGACTCGCCCTGTATAATCGTAAATAACGTCGCTGTCGTATCCGAAGATTGGCGGCTACCGTGTGCCCAGGAATCATTTTCAGTATAAGCAATTTAGAAATATATTGTAGAAACAGCAAATTTGTCAACTAATTATGCTAACTCTGCATCCTCAACCACAAGATCGCATCTAGTCCGAGCTAAGCTGTTATACATTTTGATATTATATCTTTACGCTTTGTGATATAAAATGAAGATGAGGAGAAAAAAATAGAGGAAAGATTGTAATATTAGCTTCCATTTTATTTCAAATTGTTGCCACCCTTCTAGGCTTATCTAAATGGTTATATTGTGTGTCATCTGTTATTTGTGCGGCTATTGCAATATTGTTACATATAACCATGCTCTTGTAACATTTCATTTTATGATGGTTGTAAACTGATAACGGCTGAACTGCTTACGATCTAATACTGTGCCGCTACGTTAAAAAAATACAAAAATCCCTTTTATTGTGTAGTAGTTCCTTGTTGTTGCCATTAATCTAGGCCCACCTAAATGATTTTGTAGTGTGTCTTTTATTGGTTCAAATGGCTCTGAGCACTATGCGACTTAACTTCTGAGGTCATCAGTCGCCTAGAACTTAGAACTAATTAAACCTAACTAACCTAAGGACATCACACACATCCATGCCCGAGGCAGGATTCGAATCTGCGACCGTAGCGGTCACGCGGTTCCAGACTGGAGAGCCTAGAACCGCACGGCCACACCGGCCGGCTGTCTTTTATTAAGCATACTTCTATTCTAATATGACATTTGGTGATACTTACGAAACATTTTATTTAATGTTGGTTTTAAACTTATTCTTTCACAAATTATATTACATTTCTGATCTACATCGGTTCTCCCTTGGTAACGCGTTTTGAATCGTTACTATCGTCTCCATACGCTCCCTATGTCCTTTTTCTTCAAATAGCACGTCACTCTGCTGCAACTGTGGTCCGTGAGCCAAAATCAACGGTAAGTAGATCTGACTGTTCCTCGTTTGTGGTTTTCATATCATTCCCCGAGAAGTCCTCATCCCTGCCGCCAAATTGCTCCATTGTATGACTAAGTCTGTCACGATTGTCCTCTTGTAACGAACGTGCTTTGCTCCTCATTAGTATTCAGGAGGTATTAACTTCACCTGAATTTGGGCTATGTCATGCATGAGTGTACCACATGGTCTGTGACGTAATTACCTAACCAATTTCAGTACAAATTTCCCTTCCAAAATATATACACACGTACAAAAATATGTAAATATACAAGCTCACAAACGCAGTGGAAACGCAGATGTTGAGAGGCGACCAAAAAAAAATAAAAAATAAAAAAGGACCTGGTGCAAAAGCCATGAAGCCAAGATTTAGCATGGAAGGTAATTACTATATGGGAAAGAAGACATAACGATTATTAAATTCACTTCTGCAAGACTGTAGCTAATGCAGAATTAAGAAGAAAAAAAACGAGAAGGAAAAAAAAAAGTTTCCCTTTGGTTGACTGGGATAAGAAAAGCTTTATGTATAATCCAAATATTCTAATGGGTTCTTTTCTAAGGCAAAGGGTCGACAATTATGGAAACAAGCTACAGGCTCCTCTCAGTGAGAACACATGTGGAATCCAAAAGATGGCGATGTGATGCTCTAATGCAAATTCCAACCAAGAGATCCCATACTAATTAGCGCAATGACCTCTGCTCTCTTAAATTTGATCCTATTGCGAGACCTGCATGGGGGCTTAGCTTCAAATAATAATTTAATGGGTTGGTTAAGTAAAAAAATAGTGATTGGTAGGAGTTAAGGTAGGACTCCCTGATGAACTGATGCATGTAATCTGTCTCGTTATCACATTTATTGTTTCAAACGTAATATATTAGTTCTGAGTAATATTTTATCAAAATAACGATTGTGATGACAAATTTACGAGGGTCACTCCAAAAGAAATGCACACTATTTTTGTAAAAATACAGTTTTCATTCTGCATGTGTGAAAGTTTTACACTGTGTAGATACATCCTTCCCGCTTGTTTTCAAACTTAGTTCAACCTGTCCCCGTGAGTGACGCTGTCACAGCATGTCTTCAAGATGGTTGCTATACTTGACATTCGTCAGAAGCAACGTGCTGCCATAGAATTCCTGTGCTGTGAAAACGAGACAGTGGGAAACATCCACAAGAGGTTGAAAAAGGTGTATGGAGATGCTGCTGTCGATCGCAGTACAGTTAGTCGGGGTGCAAGCAGGTTACGTGATGAAAGTGGGCACGGCAATATTGAGGATTGTCCTCACAGCGGAAGGCCTCGTACTGCACACACTCCAGACAATGTGCAGAGAGTTAACGAATTGGTTACTGCTGACAGACGCATCACACTGAACCAATTGTCATGGTACGTTCGGATAGTGGAAGGAAGTGTTTGCAGAATACTGAAAGTGTTGGCGTTAAAAAAGGTTTGTGCCAGGTGGGTTCCCAGGATGTTGACAGTGGCTCACAAAGAAACGAGAAAGACGGTATGCAGCGCAAAGTTTTGGAACAGTACGAGAATGGTGGAGATGAATTTCTTGGAAGAACTGTGACAGCTGATGAAACATGGCTCCATCATTTTTCACCAGAGACGAAGAGGCAATCAATGGAGTGGCATCATGCAAATTCACCCAAGAAAAAAAAATTCAAAAGCTCACTTTCTGCTGGAAAAGTTATGGCTACGGTGTTTTTCGATTCCGAAGGACTCTTGCTTGTGGACATCATGCCAAGTGTAACCACCATGAATTCTGATGCATATGTGACGACACTGAAGAAACTTCAAGCTCGACTGAGTCGTGTTCGACCACATCGGCAAAAGCAGGATGTTTGGCGGTTGCACGACAATGCACGGCCACATGTCAGTCAAAAAACGATGGAAGCGATCACAAAACTCGGATGGACAACACTGAAACACCCGCCTTACAGTCCTGACCTGGCTCCATGTGACTATCATCTCTTTGGGAAACTGAAAGACTCTCTTCGTGGAAAAAGGTTTGAAGATGATGACTCCCTTATGCCCACTGCCAAACAGTGGCTCCAACAGGTTGGGTCAGAATTTTACCGTGCGGGTATACAGGCGCTGGTTCCAAGATGGCGTAAGGCAGTTGAGAAATGAAAATATTGCTCCTAATGGATGTATCTACACACTGTAAAAATTTCAAACATGTAGAATAAAAGATGGATTAAAAAAAAAGTGTGCATTTCTTTTGGAGTGACCCTTGTACAAAATAATCTGCAAACAGAGAATAAGTGACGGAGCAGTCGGCAGATCCCTCCATCTATCAATACTGCACAAAACCCACTGACATTCCTCTAGTGCAAATGAGGGAGCAGAAAATGCAAATTAAATCACAAATTGAGTTAAGAAATTGTAAACCGGGCACTATACCTGGCTATTACCGATCAAGGAAGTAGTAAAAAAACCCAGAGGTGTGGGAGCTCTAACTACAGAGCAGATCACGACAAGCCACAGCTGCGTACGTTAGCTGCCAAATACTGCACGTTGACGCTTCGCTGACGGCAGCTGCGAGACGAAATCGCCTGTGCGCCGAGTAGGTAGCCTCCAAACTGGAAATCGATCGATGTGCATCCGCAAAACATTATGAGTAGTGATTGGCCAGATGACCGGACAAGCAATCATCTATCAGAAACCTCTCCAGCAGGAGCTGAAGAGTGACATGACCGTCCAGGGCGACAGTCACGATGTCTCCGAGAACTGCTCTTCCACAGCACAGAGTGAGGTTTTGATTCACTGTGTGAGATGCTGGCCCGTGCTGCCGTTCAGCAACTGAAGCACCAATCCTAGCATTCTAACAGGTGCGCTAAGCCTCCCACTACCACGCTTGTTAGCTTTCCTGTCAATGAATGAACTTCCCATCAATTCGGCCAAAGGCGGGAATCTTTAGGTGACGTCACTGTCGTGTTGTCAATCTCAGCTCCCCTGTGTGCGAGCGGCGCCGTATCGGTGGTCCGCCCGCACCTGGGTGGCTGTTTCTGTGGAAGTCCTCAGCTTGTGGAGCCAAGCCATGTCCTCTTATTTACAACACGAGCATCACGCCAAAATGCAGTTTTCTGCCGTGGTGATGACTGAAAGAGTTCATTGCATTGTACCCCGAATCACAACATCAAGGAGGGTCCCGCTAGTGGCACCTGAACACAAAGGTCGAAAGCCAACATTGTCCCTGATCATCAGTCACTGTCTTGTTGAGCCAGGAGCCCCAGTACCCTCATGTAATAGCTGCTTTTATTGTGTGAGGCAGGTGAAGTGTGCACCCTTGAAAGTTTCTGCATATTGTTATTGAAACATCCCACAGCTTGCGCGATGAAGCCGTGTCCTTTTGTTCATGACATCAGCCTCTCGCTGAAAGGAGTTTCCTGCGGTGGTGACAACTGTGAGAGTTCATTGCCCTGAATCCCGAGAATAAGGTGGCTGCTCCACTTGAACCAAAAGCCCACATTGTCTATATCAGCAGTCACTGACTTGTTAGGCCGCAAGTCCAATTCCGGCTTGAAGCGTGTGTGGTAGGTTATGTCTGTGCCTGTGAGAGTCTCCGTGAATTGTTACTGAAAAAGCCTGCTGCTTGTTTTGCCATGCCATGCCCTTTTGTTCACGACACAAGCCTCTCTCTGAAAAGTAGTTTTTTTGTAATCGTGACAACTATGAGAGTTCATTGCCTTGTGCACTGAGTCCCGAGGGTTCCAGCAGCACGTGAATGCAAAGGGTGAAGGCCCACATTCTTCCGGTTTGCAGTCACTGTCTTGGTGGGCCAGAAGCCCCAATCCCCTTGGGCACTTGCCGACTTGTATTGTGTATGGTGGGAGAACTCTTCACCTGTGGAAGCTTCCACGAATTGCTATTGAAAAAGCCTGCAGCTTGTGGTGTCAAGTCGTGCCCTTTTGTTCACGATATGAGTCTCTTGCTGAAAAGCAGCTTTCTGCAGTCGTGACAACTATGAGAGTTCATTGCCCTTTACTCTGAATTCCGAGATCAAGGAGGGTGTCGCCTTCAGCACTTAAACACAAAGACTGAGGCAGGCATTGTCCCTGGTCAGCAGTCACAGTCTTTTTGGGCTGTAATCCGCAACCCCCCTTGGGTACTAGCAGATCTGTATTGTGTGTGGTGGGAGAACTCTGCACCTGTGGGAGTTTCCGGGAATTGTTATTGGGTTGGGTTGGGTTGTTTGGGGGAGGAGACCAGACAGTGAGGTCATCAGTCTCATCGGATTAGGGAAGGACGGGGAAGGAAGTCGGCCATGCCCTTTTAAAGGAACCATCCCGGCATTTGCCTGGAGCGATTTAGGGAAATGACAGAAAACCTGAATCAGGATGGCCGGACGCGAAGAATTGTTATTGAAAAAGCCCACAGCTTGTGGTGCTAAGCCACGCCCTTTTGTTTGCAACACGAGCCTCTGGCTGAGAAGCAGCTTTCTGCAGTCGTGATGTCTGCAAGAGTTCATTACCTGCCACTCTGAATCACAGGATCAAGGAGGGTGCTGCCAGCAGCACTTGAACACGAAGCCTGAAGGCCCACATTGTCTATGGTCAGCGCTCTCTGTTGTGTTGGACCACAAGCCCCAGTTCCATCTGGTACTAGCCGACTTGTACTGTGTGTGGCAGGCGAAATCTCCACCTGCGACGTGGCCACTTGGCTGCAGCTTCTGCAGAGACAGGGACGCTTGAGACTTACTTCATTCCCTCCCATACAGTATTACTTCTCTTGAAACATTGCACCCAATTACAGACTGCATGTGGCTGGAGAGTTAGTGTGAGGATGTTACCCACTTCTTCATATCCAGGAACGAATTACATAACTGCAAACATGGAGAAAAATGGAGGATGTATTGGTGAGTAGGACCTTGAAACCTATGTGAAAGGGTCAAATTGCCTGTTATCTTGCCTCTTTTTTGGTTGATATTTCGGCCTATGTTGAAGACATAGCTGTTTGAATGAACGGAATTCGGACAGTACAATACGGACAGTACAATACAGAACTGCATACATTGTTGAAACTTGAAACTTCCTGGCAGATTAAAACTGTGTGCCCGACCGAGACTCGAACTCGGGACCTTTGCCTTTCGCGGGCAAGTGCTCTACCATCTGAGCTACCGAAGCACGACTCACGCCCGGTACTCACAGCTTTACTTCTGCCAGTATCTCGTCTCCTACCTTCCAAACTTTACAGAAGCTCTTCTGCGAACCTTGCAGAACTAGCACTCCTGAAAGAAAGGATATAGCGGAGACATGGCTTAGCCACAGCCTGGGCGTGTCGTCGTGAGTACCGGGCGTGAGTCGTGCTTCGGTAGCTCAGATGGTAGAGCACTTGCCCGCGAAAGGCAAAGGTCCCGAGTTCGAGTCTCGGTCGGGCACACAGTTTTAATCTGCCAGGAAGTTTCATATCAGCGCACATTCCGCTGCAGAGTGAAAATATCATTCTGGATTCTGCATACATTGTTCTTGTCATTAACCCCATTTTTTGCAACCATTTGGTTAATTGACTGTATCATTGATTTCTCTAAGGGTTAATTTCTCCTAATTCATAGTGGATTATGTTTCTCTGCCTGGCTATTTTTATGTCACACCAAAATTTGAGCAAAAAGGTTTAAAAGTATTGACTTAATAAGCCTTGCAAAAAATAAATCTAGCAGGGACTGTCTATATTGTTTGCAAGGCATGCACATTCCTCCATCCTGGACTCACAAGAGTCACTATTTTATTACAGAAATAGCAAAAGATTACTAAGCTGAATTTTGAGTTAGTCCAAGAGAGCATCGTGGCAGCAAGCAAGATATCATAGGAATAATGAAGATTTTTCCCACTTGTATTCAAGTTCCAACGACAGGAGTTTTCTCCTTTTACCTTGGAAATTTTTTTTTTGGCCGGTTTCTGTCTGTATTACAATCATTTTTCAGGTAAACGTTCTCTATTCATAAATTCTGAATCTTTTTCGTGAAACAGAAAGAACAACAGTTATAATTATGAATTATCGTACAAACTTAGAACCATTATATTTCAACTTACAGTCTTTAACGTAACATCTCCTGTCATAGGTGACAGCCAAACGTACTGTAAATATTAGCCTCTACTACCAGACGACTGAAAAAATTAAACATAATTGGTTACATTTTAAGTAAAATAATGTCCAGAAAAATCTCATGAAGGTGTACACTCGTAAGTATAATCAGGAAAATCTTATGAAGATGAACATTTGTAAACATATTTAAATGAAAAATCAAGGAATGAGTGTTCAGTGTCTTGCTTTTTATTGTCAGATAGTATCACAAGAATTACACCACACTAGTAATTTCAAATTTGATCATGAAAATATTTATACTAATATCATTTGAATCAGATCAATAAAATAATACGAATGTTCGTTAATTTACCTCCTCACCAACCAAAATGTGTAATTTATTATTGCAACGGGCATTACAATGTGAGGTATAAAGGTACCAATTGATATGTATGTATATGTAGCTCTCTCAGATAACGTTGTTTTTCTCACATAATATTTCCTGTTATATTTTTCATAAAGGAGCAAACGAAAAAAGAAGGCTGACAAAGATTCAAAACTCATGCACATGGCATCTGTGGTTCATTGTGATTGATATAGCAGAGATTTTACTGTCACAAGTTGCAGAGATTCTATACAAGTGGTATTACAAGCTATGGTTGGTACTTCAGAATACCTGGCTTTCCAGACTGACAGCAAACTACCCTAGTCAAAACACGTGTTGAGTCGGTCCCAAAGACAGTGTTCTGTAACCTTTTCTTTATTCATTATTTGTGCATATAGAAATGCTGAAATTCTTAAATCAACATAGTCTGGTTATTTTCGTCTCATTGTGGTATTAGGATCATCTTTTGCGGCAATAAACCATGGCTAGAATATATGTAAAGAAATGACTCATAGAAATTATGAACTGAGTTGACACTAGAACCACACCCAGACATCTTTTTAAGGAACTTGAAATCCTCACATCTACTGCCCAATATATACTGATCAGCCAGAGGATTATGACCACTAACCTGCTGTCGATAAAATCCTCTCCAGGCGAGGAATGACTGTTAGTCACACGCGCTGTGCATGTGGTATCAGCGAGCGTGCTGTCGATGTGACGAATGCGAAAAGCGTGCGATCTATCTGAGTTTGACAGAAGGACTGGACGCTCGGCAAGAGGATTTTGGAAACGGCACGACTTGTCAGGGTGTAATATTTCTGGCTTTGCAGCCATCATATTCGGCTACAAGAAGCTCTTCTTAGGGCAGTTTGGAAGGCAGCAGTTGCAAGATGACGTAATGTGGTGTGAGGTACCGATGACAGATGGTACGGGTATCGTGAGAAAGGGCGCCTAAATTGTGGTTCTTCTCCGTGATTGGCTGTTGCGTAGGTAGTTGCGCGCCAAAATGACAATGGTAAATGTTAAAGTATCTCTCAATAGCGTGCTATCATTCCATTATTTCACAAGTATTAATAACCAGCAGAATAATAAACAACTGCAAAACGAAAAGGCGATCGAAGCACTTCGGTGATCTTTGGATCGCTCCTGACCTGAATGGCGGGCGAAGTGGTTCGGCTGTAGGATCAGAGCTCGTTCGGCAGTCTCGGAGGACGGACACGTTGTTCGCCGCGGTATCAGTTACGACTTAATGTGCAATGTCTAGTTTGTAAATGTGGGAGCTGGTTCGGCAGTGTCGGAAGACAGACATGTAGTCTGGCGCGTTCGGTATTAGTTAAGACTTAATTAGCAAAGTGTGGTTATTTGGACATATAGTTGGGAACAGTGTGATACTAAATACGGAACTATGCAGTTCATTACATTGTTGAAAAATAGTTATCATTTGCGACTCTAAAAAGTAATGCAATTGTGCAGTTTCTTGTGTTCTTCCAATAAAAAGCGAGTTGCATCCCGTATAAATAAACTGATTGGAAATTTACTTATTTATGAAATAAGAGTTCCTCACTAACAAGGGAACCTCCCCATCGCACCCCCCTCAGGTTTAATTATAAGTTGGCACAGTGGATAGGTCTTGAATACTGAACACAGATCAATCGAGAAAACAGGAAGAAGTTGTGTGGAACTATGAAAAAATAAGCAAATATGCAAACTGAATAGTCCATGCGCAACATATGCCACAATAAGGTAATAATAAGCACTGTAGAGTGGTGGTCCCGTGGTTAGCGTGAGCAGCTGCGGAACGAGAGGTCCTTGGTTCAAGTGTTCCCTTGAGTGAAAGCTTTTAATTTTTTATTTACAGTTTATGTCACAAACTCTTTATGTTTTCATGACTTTTTTGGGAATGATTATCACATCCACAAGAAAACTTAAATCGGGCAAGGTAGAAGAATCTTTTTACCCATTCGCCAAGTGTACAGATTAGGTGGGTCGACAACATATTCCTGTCATGTGACGCACATGCCGTCACCTGTGTCGTATAGAATATATCAGACGTGTTTTCCTGTGGAGTAATCGGTTGACCTATGACCTTGCGATCAAATGTTTTCGGTTCCCATTGAAGAGGCACGTCCTTTCGTCTACTAATCGTACGGTTTTGCGGTGCGGTCACAAAACACAGACACTAAACTTATTACAGTGAACAGAGACGTCAATGAACGAACGGACAGATCATAACTATGGGAAAATAAAATGTTCACTCCAAGGAAGACTTGAACCAAGGACCTCTCGTTATACAGCTGCTCACGCTAACCACGGGACCACCGCTCTCCAGAGCTCACTATCACCTTGATGTTGCATATACTGCGCATGGACTACTCAGTTTGTTTATTTTGCTTATTTTTTCATAGTTCCACACAACTTCTTCCAGTTTTCTCGATTGATCTGTGTTCTGTTTTTCAAGGCGTATCCACTGTGCCAACTTATAACTAAATCTGAGGGGGGAGCGATGGGGAGGTTCCCTTGTAAGAGTTTCTTACAGCCTCAAGGTTACGAATTCACAACCTATGTGGTGTTTTCTGTGCAGGGGACAACAATTGTAGAAGACTGCAGGTTGGTGAACTTTTATTAGAACTTATGCATCCCACTCAGGCCGATGGAAGCAAATAGGCACCTCGCGTATACTGCAATATTAGTACAAATGAGATCAGTGACATGTCATCTGTGGTAACACGGAGGAGGTATGAAGGGGAGAAAAGTTTCTCAGGGATGGGGTTTATCATATACACACTTCTCTCTAACTCTCTTTTTTCCAACTTGCTGTAAGGTGTTCGAGGTGTGCTGTGGTGAGTGTCTTCAACACATTGCAAAACCGAGGTGAAACCACATCCACATGTCATGTGGTTCGCTGGCTACCACTCGTCACGAATGTCAGACGTCGTAGGTTGGACAACTGGTAAAACAGGACAGGCGACGAACTGTGGTGGAACTAACATCAGGCTTTAATGCTGGACAGAGTACAAGTTTGTCTGAACACACAGTACGCTGAACATTACTAATCGTGGGCCTCCACAGGCGACGACTAATGCACGTGCCAACGTTAACACTGCAACACTGGCTACAACAACTGAAACGGACACATAGCCATCGGCATCGGATGTTGTTGCAGTGGCAGAGGATGCATTGTCTGATGAATCCTGATACCTACTTCACCTTGCCCATGGTGGAGCGCGAATCCAAGGGAACAGCTCCTTGACACCTGTAGAGAGGGATGGAGACAAGCTGGCGGCAGCTCCATTATGCTCTGGAAAACATTCATGTGGGCATCCGTGGGTTCAGCGGAGCTTTTGCAAGGCACCATGATGGATGAGAAGTGTTGTACACTGGCTGCAGACGACATAGACTCCTTCATAACTATCATACACTCCTGGAAATGGAAAAAAGAACACATTGACACCGGTGTGTCAGACCCACCATACTTGCTCCGGACACTGCGAGAGGGCTGTACAAGCAATGATCACACGCACGGCACAGCGGGCACACCAGGAACCGCGGTGTTGGCCGTCGAATGGAGCTAGCTGCGCAGCATTTGTGCACCGCCGCCGTCAGTGTCAGCCAGTTTGCCGTGGCATACGTAGCTCCATCGCAGTCTTTAACACTGGTAGCATGCCGCGACAGCGTGGATGTGAACCGTATGTGCAGTTGACGGACTTTGAGCGAGGGCGTATAGTGGGCATGCAGGAGGCCGGGTGGACGTACCGCCGAATTGCTCAACACGTGGGGCGTGAGGTCTCCACAGTACATCGATGTTGTCGCCAGTGGTCGGCGGAAGGTGCACGTGCCCGTCGACCTGGGACCGGACCGCAGCGACGCACGGATGCACGCCAAGACCGTAGGATCCTACGCAGTGCCGTAGGGGACCGCACCGCCACTTCCCAGCAAATTAGGGACACTGTTGCTCCTGGGGTATCGGCGAGGACCATTCGCAACCGTCTCCATGAAGCTGGGCTACGGTCCCGCACACCGTTAGGCCGTCTTCCGCTCACGCCCCAACATCGTGCAGCCCGCCTCCAGTGGCGGCGCGACAGGCGTGAATGGAGGGACGAATGGAGACGTGTCGTCTTCAGCGATGCAGACTGCTATTCTCCCATGGAGACGATCGTAGAGATGCTGGATGTAGTCCTGTGGAACGGCTTGCCATGCCATTTCCACCTGGCGCCTCAGTTGGACCAGCGTTCGTGCTGGACGTGCAGACCGCGTGAGACGACGCTTCATCCAGTCCCAAACATGCTCAATGGGGGACAGATCCGGAGATCTTGCTGGCCAGGGTAGTTGACTTACACCTTCTAGAGCACGTTGGGTGGCGCGGGATACATGCGGACGTGCATTGTCCTGTTGGAACAGCAAGTTCCCTTGCCGGTCTAGGAATGGTAGAACGATGGGTTCGATGACGGTTTGGATGTACCGTGCACTATTCAGTGTCCCCTCGACGATCACCAGTGGTGTACGGCCAGTGTAGGAGATCGCTCCCCACACCATGATGCCGGGTGTTGGCCCTGTGTGCCTCGGTCGTATGCAGTCCTGATTGTGGCGCTCACCTGCACGGCGCCAAACACGCATACGACCATCATTGGCACCAAGGCAGAAGCGACTCTCATCCTTGAAGACGACACGTCTCCATTCGTCCCTCCATTCACGCCTGTCGCGCCACCACTGGAGGCGGGCTGCACGATGTTGGGGCGTGAGCGGAAGACGGCCTAACGGTGTGCGGGACCGTAGCCCAGCTTCATGGAGACGGTTGCGAATGGTCCTCGCCGATACCCCAGGAGCAACAGTGTCCCTAATTTGCTGGGAAGTGGCGGTGCGGTCCCCTACGGCACTGCGTAGGATCCTACGGTCTTGGCGTGCATCCGTGCGTCGCTGCGGTCCGGTCCCAGGTCGACGGGCACGTGCACCTTCCGCCGACCACTGGCGACAACATCGATGTACTGTGGAGACCTCACGCCCCACGTGTTGAGCAATTCGGCGGTACGTCCACCCGGCCTCCCGCATGCCCACTATACGCCCTCGCTCAAAGTCCGTCAACTGCACATACGGTTCACATCCACGCTGTCGCGGCATGCTACCAGTGTTAAAGACTGCGATGGAGCTACGTATGCCACGGCAAACTGGCTGACACTGACGGCGGCGGTGCACAAATGCTGCGCAGCTAGCTCCATTCGACGGCCAACACCGCGGTTCCTGGTGTGTCCGCTGTGCCGTGCGTGTGATCATTCCTTGTACAGCCCTCTCGCAGTGTCCGGAGCAAGTATGGTGGGTCTGACACACCGGTGTCAATGTGTTCTTTTTTCCATTTCCAGGAGTGTATAAACTCCGTTACTCGCTCGTTACACTTGAAGGACAGATGTTGAATGGGCCGAAACGAGCCGCCGCATAACAGCGTAGTTGCCTGCTAACTTCGAAAGAAGGTAGATGCGGTCCGTGGCGCAACTTATAACATAGTCGAAAATCAGTGCGGACGGGAGAGCTTTGGTACACCCTGTTAAAAAAACGGAAAAATGGAGGCGGTACAACTGGAGAGCGATCCGCCTTCACCAACGTGCATAAGCAATTCATTAATAGTTTATATATGCAACTGATTGCAACTTTTTTTTTAGTATTTGTTTTTTGTAATTCAAATATATATATATATATATATATATATATATATATATATATATTTGAATTACAAAAAACAAATACTAAAAAAAAAAGTTGCATGGTGCGAGATACGATCCGGCGATCTTCGGATTACGAACCCGAGCGCTTACCGCTGCGCCACGACGCTGTAGGAAATCGTTAATCGTAGAGAGTATTTCACCGCAACGGTTTCTTTTAACTGTCGATTTTCTCGACAACGGCTGAGAAGTGCATCTTGGTGCTTTGCCACATTGCACCTCTGGCCATGAGCTTTTATTATGCGCAGGATTAATCGAATCTGAATTTCTCAATGGGCGGCCTCCCCTTGTAAGATATATTCCCCAATTTTTATTAATGTGCTTGTTTATTTGTAACTAGTTGATTATCTGGCGTTGCCCTAGTGTGTATTTATTTCAGTTCTTTTAGTCCATTAGTCCATCTCTCCTTTCCGTCTTTCTGTTCATCTCCTCTACTCCCCTCTCTGTCGATCTCCTTCTCTCCCTTCTCTCTGTCCACCTCCTCCACCACCATTCTCTCTCCATCTCCTCCTGCCCCTCTCTCTGTCCATCTGCTACTTTTCCCTCTTTCTCTCCATTTACTCGTCCCCCTCTCTCTGTCAATTTCCCCATCTTTCCTTCCTATGCCCATCTCCTCTTCCCCCCTCTACCTGTCCACTTCATCCTCTTCTCTTCCTCTGTCCATCTCCTCCTCCCCGTCTACTTTCTACTTCCCTGATATCTCCTGAACTATGTGCCATGCAGTGACATAATTTTGTAGATACATTCACCAGCATATATGAATACTGTGTGCTAAATGTGTTGCAAATATAATTGGTAGCGAAGAAGCAGTAAATGTAAAGTCATGACATCGCACCAGATGCGACAGTTTTATTGCATATAGTAAGCTGTTGAGATAAAAGCAAAAGCGTTTTATCATTAAGTGTAAAGTACTATTTCTTGTTTTTCTTTTTAAATATCCTTTTTTTGTGGTATCACATACTGATACCATCCTACAGGCATCATATAGTTGGCAACAGAATTATATGTTCCCATTTCCATCGGACACTGATAGCAGTTGTGCGGGGTCTGGCGGACCCAATGGTGCGCACCCGCTGGACCACAACTTCAATGGCTCCGTACCATGAGTGTCCTCTGCCACCGTAATATAGGACGGACGATGGCAGCATCTCGGCCTCCTTGGACTTTGAGCCTCTTCGCTATCTGATACTATGCTGATGCCACCTAGCCACACACCCGACACCCTCATTCGTGCATAGTTCAGAGAGCCTCGTCCCTGTTGACATCGTAATCGCTGCACTGTATTCCTTGTTGCATTATTTGAAATGAGTCGTTGTATGATTGGAGAAATACAATTAAGTAAATATTCTGGTTACTGTGTTAACTTGTTCGCTTGGGAGCAGCTGTAAATGGGAAATGAATTTGCAGTCGCTCCCATCATCCACCGCACCGAGTGTCCACTTCGTTTGCGCGCACAATATGCCCCTCCCCTGCGAGGCCTTCCTTTGTGCAGGTAGCACGTGTTTGTTAGGCGACACAAGGCGGTCTGTTGAGGGAAAGTGTTTCAAGTGAATGACGAAATACGAGGAGAGTATTCATATATGATTCGCATGTGGATACAGAATCAGTGTGTGCAGTATGGAGGTTCTTTCATGAGGTATTTCCTGATGTTCAAATTTCTAATCGAAGTACGATTCATCGATTGATAAACAAATTTCACGAAACGGGAAGTGATCTTGACAGGAATCATATACTACGTTTACATGCGACACATCTTCCAAAAGGTGAAAATCACATTTTGGAAAGCATGTTTCGCTGTCGTGTTTACATGTTAAAGTCTGACGCGGATTTGCTAGCCCAGGAAGTCATGGCCCTTGAAAACAGCTGCTCCAGTATCTGATTCAGTCGATGCAACCGTTACTTTTCTTCAGTTAAATATCAGAGAGCTTCATTCTCCGCTTAACATTTCTGCTTCTCCATCAATGCACAATTCTGAAAACAAGATGTAAATTGACAACTCTTGCACGTTTCAAAAGCGGTTGTGCTTACATGGAAGCGAAAGTCGATAGCAGAACTGGAGAACCGGAAACTAGAAACGTATTTCCAGAATCGATTTTGGTTTACATGACCACCCAGAAGCGGTATTGGGAAACCCGTTTTTGAGAGCCCCATGTAAACGAGAGATACACAACCACATACGGTACTCACACACTAGGTTTACGTGCGACACATCTTCTGAAAGACGAAAACCAAGTTTCAGAAACCATTTTTCGCTGTCGCGTTCACATATTGTCTGAAACGGATTTGCTATCCCAGTTAAATATAGTGCCTGGAAAACAGCTGTTACAGTTATTTTAGTCATTTAGTCATTACAATCACTATTTCTCTTCAATTAGACGAGGTGTAAATAGCTTCAGTCTAATATTTCTACCTAGCCTTCACTGTACAAAAAGCCACTCCACCCATGTCAGCCGAAAATTTTTAAAAGCAAAACGAAACCTGAGAGCCTAAGCACGTTTCAAGACCTGGTGCGTTTATATGGGAGCGAAAATCGATTGCGGTATTGGAAAACCAGCAACTAGAAACGAATTTCCAAAATCGATTTTGAAGTGTTTACATGGCCACTCAGGAGCGCCTGTGCCGACAGTTCAGTGGCCAGCGATCATTTTGCCATCCTATGGGCCCGGGTTCGATTCCCGGTTGGGTCGGGGATTTTCCCCGCTCAGGGACTGGGTGTTGTTCTGTCTTCACCATCATTTCATCCCCATCCGGCGCGCAGGTCGCCCAATGTGGCGTCGAATGTAATAAGAGCTGCACCAAGGCGGCCGGACCTGCCCCACAAGGAGCCTCCCGGCCAATGAAGCCAAACGCTCGTCTGCATTTACCACCTAGCAGCGATATTGGGAAATCGGTTTACGAAATCCGGCTTGCGGAACCTCATGTAAACGGGGCGGCAGAAGAAAATCTGCATAACATTCGGCATGCTCTGGAAACATCTAGAATATCAGTTTGATGTCTCTGTCGGCATATGGAAATTTCGTATGACTCTGTTCAAACGGCTACTAAGTTAATGAAGCTGCAACCCTATAAAAGAGCTGAAGTGTAGGAACTACAGCTGGGTGACCCTGCAAAAAGTTTGCTGTTTCATTAATGGATTTTAAGAAATTGTCCCTCGCCTAACTTTCCTTTCGAATGAACCGTGGTTCCACCAACGTGGATACGTTAACTCACGAAATGACCATTATTGGAGCTCTGAAAGGCCTTACGTAAAATATGAGGCACCCCTGCACAATCAAAAAATATGTGTGCTATTAGCGTACAACTTTGAACATGGCTGACGTTTGCAGCAACCGTATACACAAATTTGAAAAATATGTAAAAAAATCAGCCAACCGATTGCATAGGTTTTCTATATACCTTGACCAGGTTTCGCCACCTCTAAGGGTGACTTCATGAGAAGGTACGGTAATTACATGAAGAACATATCGTCAAAGATGTGTCAGTCTCCTCACACCACACTGGTGCTACTTATGTTTTAATGTTTGACCTTTTGAAGAACATTATGTTTTATATTTTAATGTATGACTTGAGCAACTCAGCTCTTAAGTCACTGTACATCTTTGACGATATGTTCTTCATGTAATTACCTTACCTTCTGATGAAGTCACCCTTAAAGGTGACGAAACCAGCACAAGGTATATAGAAAACCTATGCAACCGGTTGGCTGATTTTTTTTACATATTTTTCAAAAATGTGCTATTAGCAGTGAGGTCCTATTTTTTCCAAGAAACAGTTGAAAGTGAGAGAAATGTGGAAAAAATTTTGCGGTCTTTTTGGCCATTGACTGAGAGATAACGTTCTTTCGCGACTTTTCAGTAGGACTCTGCGACGGCACATAAAGCCAGCTTCATTTTACAGGGAATTCGTGTTGTATTCCAAGGCAGAGTTATCACTAACAAAGATATGCCCTCCCCGTTCCCTTCTTTTAACCGCATGCGGTTTTTATCTCTGGGGAGCAATGAAAAGAGAAAGTATACAAATCAAATCCACACACTTTAGGTGAGGTTAAAACTAACATTCGCCAAGCCTGCCCAGTTAGCCGTGCTGTCTAACGCACTGCTTTTCGGGAAGGAAGGTGTACCGGTTCCCGCACGAATCTGCCTGGCGGTTTAGTGTCGAGGTCAAGTGTGCCGTCAGTCTATGGATGGTTTTTAAGGCGGTTTTCCATCTGCCTCGGCGACTGCGGGCTGGTTCCCCTTATTCCGCCTCAGTTTCACTATGTCGGCGATTGCTGCGTAAACACTTTCTCTATGTATGTATACACCATCATTAATCTACCACACAAACATGGGGTTACACTCGTCTGGTGTGAGACATTCCCAGGGGAGGGGGCACTGGGGGCCGAACCGCACGATAGGTGGTGGGGTGAGTGGTCTGCTGTAGCCTGTTGTGGGTTGTGAATCAGTGAGGGCAGTTGTTGTTGTTGTGGTCTTCAGTCCTGAGACTGGTTTGATGCAGCTCTCCATGCTACTCTATCCTGTGCAAGCTTCTTCATCTCCCAGTACCTACTGCAACCTACATCCTTCTGAATCTGCTTAGTGTATTGATCTCTTGGTCTCCCTCTACGATTTTAACCCTCCACGCTGCCCTCCAATGCTAAATTTCTGATCCCTTGATGCCTCAAAACATGTCCTACCAACCGGTCCCTTCTTCTAGTCAAGTTGTGCCACAAACTTCTCTTCTCCCCAATCCTATTCAATACCTCCTCATTAGTTACGTGATCTACCCACCTTATCTTCAGCATTCTTCTGTAGCACCACATTTCGAAAGCTTCTATTCTCTTCTTGTCCAAACTGGTTATCGTCCATGTTTCACTTCCATACATGGCTACACTCCATACAAATACTTTCAGAAACGACTTCCTGACGCTTAAATCTATACTCGATGTTAACAAATTTCTCTTCTTCAGAAACGATTTCCTTGCCATTGACAGTCTACATTTTATATCCTCTCTACTTCGACCATCATCAGTTATTTTACTCCCTAAATAGCAAAACTCCTTTACTACTTTAAGTGTCTCATTTCCTAATCTAATCCCCTCAGCATCACCCGATTTAATTTGACTACATTCCATTATTCTCGTTTTGCTTTTGTTGATGTTCATCTTATATCCTCCTTTCAAGACACTGTCCATTCCGTTCAACTGCTCTTCCAAGTCCTTTGCTGTCTCTGACAGAATTACAATGTCATCGGCGAACCTCAAAGTTTTTAGTTCTTCTCCATGAATTTTAATACCTACTCCGAATTTTTCTTTTGTTTCCTTTACTGCTTGCTCAATATACAGATTGAATAACATCGGGGAGAGGCTACAACCCTGTTTTACTCCTTTCCCAACCACTGCTTCCCTTTCATGCCCCTGGACTCTTATAACTGCCATCTGGTTTCTGTACAAATTGTAAATAGCCTTTCGCTCCCTGTATTTTACCCCTGCCACCTTCAGAATTTGAAAGAGAGTATTCCAGTTAACGTTGTCAAAAGCTTTCTCTAAGTCTACAAATGCTATAAACGTAGGTTTGCCTTTTCTTAATCTTTCTTCTAAGATAAGTCGTAAGGTTAGTATTGCCTCACGTGTTCCAACATTTCTACGGAATCCAAACTGATCTTCCCCGAGGTCCGCTTCTACCAGTTTTTCCATTCGTCTGTAAAGAATTCGCGTTAGTATTTTGCAGCTGTGACTTATTAAACTGATAGTTCGGTAATTTTCACATCTGTCAACACCTGCTTTCTTTGGTATTGGAATTATTATATTCTTCTTGAAGTCTGTGGGTATTTCGCCTGTCTCATACATCTTGCTCACCAAATGGTAGAGTTTTGTCATGACTGGCTCTCCCAAGGCCATCAGTAGTTCTAATGGAATGTTGTCTACTCCCGGGGCCTTGTTTCGACTCAGGTCTTTCAGTGCTCTGTCAAACTCTTCACGCAGTATCTTATCTCCCATTTCATCTTCATCTACATCCTCTTCCATTTCCATAATACTGTCCTGAAGTACATCGCCCTTGTATAAACCCTCTATATACTCCTTCCACCTTTCTGCCTTCCCTTCTTTGCTTAGAACTGGGTTGCCATCTGAGCTCTTGATATTCATACAAGTGGTTCTCTTCTCTCCAAAGGTCTCTTTAATTTTCCTGTAGGCAGTATCTATCTTACCCCTAGTGAGACAAGCCTCTACATCCTTACATTTGTCCTCTAGCCATCCCTGCTTAGCCATTTTGCACTTTCTGTCGATCTCATTTTTGAGACGTTTGTATTCCCTTTTGCCAGCTTCATTTACTGCATTTTTATATTTTCTCCTTTCATTAATTAAATTCAATATTTCTTCTGTTACCCAAGGATTTCTATTAGCCCTCGTCTTTTTACCTACTTGATCCTCTGCTGCCTTCACTACTTCATCCCTCAGAGCTACCCATTCTTCTTCTACTGTATTTCTTTCCCCCATTCCTGTCAATTGTTGTGAGGGCAGGGGGGCGCAGAAAGCTATGCGCAGAAAGCAACGTGTTTTCTCAGTTGTGCGCATGACGTCACGGTGGAAGCAGCTGTGCCAAACAGTACACAGTTCGAATTGTGTGTGATTGTTTTTCTTGTGTTGTTTTGTGTTTGAAGGAGTATTTTGATTGAGTTCTTTCTTCTGAGGTACTCAGTCAACAGCGGAAACATTCGGAATTCGGGAGTGTTAACGGTTTTTGCTGTAATTGATATTTGATTCGGAACTGAAATAGTTAGCGATAGTGGACAGCGGAATCAACATTGTGTTCGCCAGCTCTATAGTTTATGGTTCGTCCTGTGAAATTCTTATTGGAGAATCTACAAGTGAGTGAGAAAATTAATTTTTACAATACCAGGCTGTGCTGTAACGGGCTGTTTTTCCTACAACTGGAGTACAAAGGGAACTGACGTAATGTATCACAGTTTCCCGCGTAATGAAACATTACAAAAACTATGGTTGTCGAAATGTTGAGGGAAAGACAGTGTAAATGTTGCGCATGAAAGAATATGTTCTCGCCATTTCGCAGAAACAGATTACTTAAGGGTTTTACAGTCTGAATTGCTTAATTTGCCCCGAAAAAGAATGCTCAAGCCAGATGCAGTTCCTTGGCGCAATTTGCCGTGCAGTAGTGCGACTGTCAATGTGTCACCCGCAACAGAAGACAGAACCAAACGGTATAAGAAACGAGAACTACATAAGAAATCTCTGGAAACTCTGGAAAAGCTGTCACCAAATAAGAAACATCATAATAAGAGCACATGTACAGATGACAGTTTTTTTTTGAGACACAGATAAAGTTACTTTGATGAATACTATAGCGGCTTTAGAAAGAAGGAATGTTGTTCTTACAAACAAGTGTGTGCAACTTCGAGCTCTTAAGTAAATTCATTTCAATGCGATTAAATGAATAGTTTCTGATTTATTTGAGCCGAGGTTTCGAATTTCAAGTGTGTGTCAGTGTGGTTGTGATCTGACATTTTACCGATGTGTGAGGCATAAGCTGCGAAAGAATATAACTCATCAGTTTTAACTGTAATATTTTAGCAGCAGAAAAGCAGTTTAGACATCTCATTTCTGGTATAAACAAAATCTTCCGCCAAAAACTTGACGTAAACGCGCATGCCGTGTAGTCTGCTTGTGAGCGCTTGCTTCCACGCTGTCACTAGGCCAGCCAATGGCAGAGCAGAGCGCTTACTGCCCAACCTTATTATTTAGTAACCTTGAGTGAGGGCTGCGGCGGGGACGAAGCCAGTCCGTCGTTTCTAGGTGCCCAGTTCAATACAATACAACATTCGCCAAGAAATTGCTATCTTTTTTCAGAGAGAACTCCAGAGTGTAATGCACTTTCCTGAGCAGGTATGAGAAGTGCTTGAACAACGAAGAGAGACAGGTCCAGCATCTCCTTGCTTGATTTACATAAGTAATTTAGGTTTCTTTTTAAGCGTTTATGTTATGTGTGCTAGAAATAACTTACTCGATAAAACGGCGCATACACAGCAGTCAGCCCCGCAGACCAGACGCACGCCGCGAAAACGAATGTGTTGTAGTTCCGTTACCATGTAGCAATACGTTATGCAATGCGTGATGATGGTGGTAAGTTTTTATGGGACCAAACTGCTGAGGTCATCGGTCCATAGGCTTACACAATACTTAATCTAACTTAAAGTAACATACGCTAAGGACAACACACACACCCATGCACGAGGGAGACTTCGAACATTCAATGGGGGAAGCTGCGGGAACTGTGGCAAGGCGCCCGAGACCGTGCGGCTGCACCGCGCTGCTTACGCAACATTGTGCAACATATAGCGTAAAAGTATGGAATAAACACATTGAAGACTGTATAAGCATTGTATTCATTATTTTGAATCGTATCATATAGCACATATCAACTAAGGACTATCAAAAGTCAATGAGTTAATAGCCTTTTCAAAGAGTAAACATTTTTCTCTAATTCACGTAATATTCTTGAAATCAATAGTGTCTTGTACTACACACTTGCTAAAGTAACCTATGTTCTTCCTCAGACTTCGAGCTACACTATGTAATCAGAAGTATCCGGACACCTCAAAAAACATACGTTTTTCATAATAGGTGCATTGTGCTGCCACCTGCTGCCATGTATGCCATGTCAACGACCTCAGTAGTCATGAGACATCGTGAGAGACCAGAATGGGGCGCTCTGTGGAACTCAAGGACTTCGAATGTGGTCAAGTGACTGGTTGTCACTTGTGTCATATGTCTGTACGCGGGATTTCCACACTTCTAAATGTGTCTAGGTCCACTGTTTCCGATGTGATAGTGAACTGGAAACGTGAAGGGATACGTACAACACAAAAGCGCACAGGCCGACCTCGTCTGTTGACTGACAGAGACCGCTGAGAATTGAAGGAGGTCGCAATGTGTAATAGGCAGACATCTATCCAGACCATCACACAGGAATTCCAAACTGCATCAGGATCCACTGCAAGCACTATGACAGTTAGGTGGGAGGTGAGAAAACTTTGATTTCATGGTCGGGCGCGCCCGCATCTCGTGGTCGTGCGGTAGCGTTCTCGCTTCCCACGCCCGGGTTCCCGGGTTCGATTCCCGGCGGGGTCAGGGATTTTCTCTGCCTCGTGATGGCTGGGTGTTGTGTGTGATGTCCTTAGGTTAGTTAGGTTTAGGTAGTTCTAAGTTCTAGGGGACTGATGACCATAGATGTTAAGTCCCATAGTGCTCAGAGCCATTTGAACCATGGTCGGGCGGCTGCTCATAAGCCACACATCACGCTCGTAAATGCCAAACGACGCCTCGCTTGGTGTAAGGAGCGTAAACTTTGGACGGAGGCGGTGTTATGGTGTGTTCGTGTTTTTGATGGAGGGAGCTTGCACCCCTTGTTGTTTTCCGTGGCACAACCACACCACAGGCCTACATTGATGTTTTAAACACCTTCTTGTTTCCCACTGTTGAAGAGCAATTCGGGGATGGCGATTGCATCTTTCAACACGATCGAGCACCTGTTCATAATGCACGGCCTGTGGCTGAGTCGTTGCACGACAATGTAATGGACTGGCCTGCACATAGTCCTGACGTGAATACTATAGAACACCTTTGGGATCTTTTGGAACGGCGACTTCGTACCAGGCCTCACCAACCGACGTCGATACCCCCCTTAGTGCAGCACTCAATGAAGAATAGGCTGCCATTCCCCAAAAAAACTTCCAGCACCTGGTCGAACGTATGCCCGCGAGATTGGAAGCTGTCATCACGTCTAAGAACGGGCCAACAGCCTACTGAATGCCAGCATTACGGATGGAGGGTGCCACGAACTCGTAAGTCATTTTCGGACGGGTGTCCGTATACTTTTGATCACCTAGTGTACCTCCTTACTAAATTTCATCGAAATCAGTTCAGCGGGTTAACAGTAATAAATTTAAACGTCATGTATGTTGCGGCAGTTTTTCACGCGTCTCGGTGTTTATGACGCCATATAAACTGAACTTTGTGTCTCATCAACATTTGCATATTACTCCGCAATTCAATATTAAGCACTGGCAGAGGTTTCATTGAACCACCTTCAAGCTATTTCTCTACTGTACCACTCTCGAACAGCATATGGGATAAAACGAACTCCTAAACCTTTACGTGCGAGCTCTGGTTTCTGTTTTTTATTATAATTATCATCCCTCCCTCTCCAGGTGGGCACCAACAAAATATTTTCATACTCTAAGGAGAAGATTAGCGACTGAAATTTCATGAGAAAATTCTGTCGCAACGAAAAACGCCTTTGTTTTAATGATTGCCAACCCAGTCCGTGTGACGTATCTGTGGCACTCTATCCCCTATTTCCTGATAATATAAAACGGGTTGCCCTTCTTTGAACTTCAATGTTCTCCGTCAATTCTATCTGATGCGGATCCCACAACGCACAGCGGTACTCAAGAAGAGGGCGTACAAGCGTAGTGGAAGCAGTCTCTTTAGAAGACCTGTTGCATTTTCTAAATGTTCTGCCAATAAATCGCTGTCTTTGGTTTGCTTTCCCCACAACTTTATCTGTGTCATAGATACAGTTTAAGTTGCTCGTTATTGCAATCCGTAAGTATTTAGTTGAATTTACAACCTTTAGATTCGTTTGTTTTATCCTGTAACCGAAATCTGGCAGATTCATTTTAGTACTCGTGTGGATGACTTCAGACTTTTCATTATGTAGAGTCAGCGCTAGATATCTTGTCTAAATTGTTTTGAAATTTCTTTTGGGCATCTGATGATTTTATAAGACGGTGAATGACAGCATCATCTCCAAACAATCTAAGAGGGCTGTCAGATTGTCTCCTAAATCGTTTATGTAGATCAGAAACAGCAGAGGGCCTATAACACTTCTTGGGGAACACAGGATTTCACTTCCGTTTTACTCCATGATCTTCCGGATTACTACATACCTCTCTGACAGGAAATCACAACTGAGACGATGCTTCATAGACGCGCAGTTTGATTAGAAGTCCTTTGTGAAGAATGGTATCAAAAGCCTTCTGTAAATTTAAAAATATGGAATCAACTTGACATCCCCTGTCGGTAGCACTCATTATTTTGTGAGAATAAAGAGCTAGTTGTGTTCCACAAGAACGATATTTTCTGAATCGGTGTTGGCTGTTTGTCAATAAATCGTTTTCTTCGGGGTAGCTCATAATGTTCGAACACAATGTGTATTCCAGAACCCTACAGCCAATCGATGTCAGCGATATGAGTTTGTAATTCAGCGTATTACTCCTATTTCCTTTCTCGAGTACTTGTGTGTCTTTCGTTCTTTAGGTACGGATCTTTTTACGAGCGATCGGTTGTATATGATTGCTAAGTGTGGAGCTATTGTATCAGCATAATCTGAAAGGAACCAGACTGGTGTACAGTCTGAACAGAGAGATTGTTAAGTGATTTAAGCTGCTTTACTACACCGAGGATATCTACTTCTAAGTCACTATGTTGCCAGTTGCTCCAGATTCAAATCCTGGAATATTTATTTCGTCTTCTTTGATGAAGGAATTTCGGCAAACTGTATTTAGTAACTCTGTTTTAGTGGCTCTGTTATCCATGACTTCACCATTGTTACTGCGCGGCGAAGGTATTTATAATGTCTGACCGCTAGTGTACTTTACATATGACCAGAATCTCACTGGATATTCTGCCTGATTTCCAGACAGTTTCATTATGGAAACTATTAGAAACATCTCGCATTGAAGTTCGCGCTAAATTTTGAACTCCTGTAAAACTTCACGAGTCTTATGGGTTTTGCTTCCTATGAAATTTGGGATGTTTTTTCGTTGCTTCTGCAACAGTGTTCTGAGCTATTTTGTGTACCATGAGGGTTCAGTACCATCTCTTATTAGTTTACTAGGTACACATCTCTAAATTGCCGTCAATATAATTTCCTTGAATTAAAAGTACATCTTGCCGGCGCATGCATAGCCAGCCTGGAGCGAGTGGAGACTGTCTCTTAGGAAGGCGCCAATCAACTTTTCATCTGCTTTTTAAAGTAAATGTAAATTGCTTTTATTTTTGATGGATTTTGATGTTACGGTATTTAGCAACCCTGTGATCATTAACCCCTTGTATCCGTCATGATGCTTCGTATTTCCTCAGGATTACTTGTTGCAAGGAGGTCATGTAGGTTTTCGCAACAATTTACACTTCCAGTGGGATCTTGAACTAATTATTTAAAATAATTTTCTGAGAACGCATTCAGAATAATTTCGGACGACATTTTATGCGTACCTCCGACTTTAAACATGTATTTTCACCAACATTTCATCATCAACTATAATTGTATGAGTGGAGTACCTATTTGAAATGAGACTCTAGTTTTCTTTGAATTGTTCAGCAACTAAATTATATGAATCGGCGGATTGGTAAAAGGAACCAATTATTGATTTATTCCAGTTCTCAAGTATAGTCTTTATCCACACCAACCTGCAGCAACTGCCTACTTCAGTTTCACTACAAGGTAAACAACTTGTGCAGCAATAAACTCTCCACCACCAACTGTACTTAATCTATCCTTTGCCGGCCGATGTGGCCGAGCGGTTCTAGGCGCTACAGTCTGGAACCGTGCGACCGCTACGGTCGCAGGTTCGAATCCTGCCTCGGGCATGGATGTGTGTGATGTCCTTAGGTTAGTTAGGTTTAAGTAGTTCTAAGTTCTAGGGGACTGATGACCTCAGAAGTTAAGTCCCATAGTGCTCAGAGCCATTTGAATTTTAATCTATCCTTTCTGCATACGGTAAGGTCCTCTGTAAATATTTCGGCTGAACTTATTTCCGGCTTTAGCCAGCTTTCTGTACCTATAACGATTTGAGCTTCAGTGTTTTCTAAAAGTACTTGGAGCTGGTTGGTTGCTTGGTTGATTCGGGGGAGGGGATTAAGGAAGGAAGTCGGCCATGCCCTTTCAAAGAAACCATCCCCCCATTTGCCTGAAGCGATTTAGGGAAGTGACGGAAAACCTAAATCAGGATGGCCGTATGCAGGTCTGAACCTTCATCCTCCCGAATGCAAGTCCAGCGTGTTTACCACTGTGACACCTCGCTTGGTTCATACTTGGAGCTCTGGTTCTTTTCCAACACAGCTATGACGATTTACAGCTACAGTACTAACTGTTGCTAGGTCTACCTTCCTTTGTTTGTCTTTCACCTCTTCCTGTAGTTTCCCGAGACCCTCAAACCTAAGAAGCCACCCAGTCCTTTCCACACAGTTCCCATTACCTGTTAGCCGCTTCTTGTATGTAGTGGAACCATCGTATGGTGTAAGTCGAAGAATCTGCTGCGTACACAGTCTCAGAACCACCTGAGCCTCTGATTCAGACTCTCCACTTGGCTCTGTATCAAAGGACCGCAATCGCTTCTGTAGACGATGCTACGATTGGTGAGCTCTGCCCTCAACTCACAAGCAAGACTGGCAGTGTTTCCAGAATGAGATTTTCACTCTGCAGCGGAGTGTGTGCTGATATGAAACTTCCTGGCAGATTAAAACTGTGTGCCGGACCGAGACTCGAACTCAGACCTTTGCCTTTCGTGGGCAAGTGCTCTACCACCTAAGCTACCCAAGCATGACTCACGTCCCGTCCTCACAGCTTTACTTCCACCAGTACCTCGTCTCCTACTTCCCAAACTTCACAGAAGTTCTCCTGCGAAACTTGCAGAACTAGCACTCCTGGAAGAGAGGAGAGCAGTTGCCCGCAAAAGGCAAAGGTCCTGAGATCTAGTCTCGGTCCGGCACACAGTTTTGATCTGCCAGGAAGTTTCATGTCAGCGCACACTTCGCTGCAGAGTGAAAATCTCATTCTGGAAATATCCCCAGGCTGTAACTTATCCATGTCTCTGTATATCCTTTCTTCCAGGAATGCTAGTTCTGCAAGTTCGCAGGAGAGCTTCTGTGAAGTTTGGAAAGTAGGAGACGAGATACTGGCGGAAGTAAAGCTGTGAGGACAGGATGTGAGTCGTGCTTGGGTTGCTCAGATGGTAGAGCACTTGCCCACGATAGGAAAAGGTCCCGAGTTCGAGTCTCGGTCCGGCACACAGTTTTAATCTGCCAGTAAGTTTCAAGACTGGCAGTCTTTACCACTTCTGCTTGCTGCCTGAAACCAGAGGGAATCTCTTCCAATCCAAAGCGACACACATCATTAGCTCCGACATAAGCCACCACCAGCGTCTGGCTGCACCTGTGCTCTTCATGCCATCTGAAAATAGCCTTTGTACATCTGGAATGATTCCTTATGGTATGCGTGCAGAGCGCACACTGGATTTCTTCTCCTTCTTGGCAGACATATCCCTAAGGGGCCCCGTTATGCTGGAGCTCCCAACTACCAGTAATCCCACCGTCTGTCAAAGACCAACACTTCCAGGCCAAGAGGCTTTCTCTGAAACAGGGTGAGCGACTTCATCTGGCTCAGGGATTTCGTGAGCCACTGATAGAACCAGAAAACTGTTCGTCAGACGAACGGGGGAGGCCCCCTGGTTGGTGTCCTGGAAAATCTTTCGCTGCCAACCACACTTTGGAGGAACCTCCCCCTCGATCACAGCTGAGGGATCAGCTTCAGTGTGGGCATTACCGAGAGAGGCCAGAGTAGTGGACCGATTGGGGGACATGTTGGCCATGCTGTACTTCTCGCTGATTGCCACATGACGCCCACAATGACATCCACTAGCAACAGCCTCAAGCTTTGGGACCATAGCCAACATACCCCAGAACTGTGCGCAAAGGGTCATCAACTCAGTTCACGTGTAGACACAGCAGAGTCCCTATCGCTGACGGCAGAACTGTACACTACACAGTCAGTAGAGCGCAAGGCTGTAGCCTACGGTGATATAAGTTGGCAGGAGCATCAGTGGTAAATGTGAACCCTGTCTGTAAAATATGTAACGAAGTAATAAACTAAAATTTCGTGCCTGATGCGAAAATGAACGCTTAAATGTTGTAAGGGGTAAACTTTTTTCCTTTCATTATTACATGGAGAGTGTAAGGCTAGAAAAAGTTTCGTAAAGGTTTCAAACAGTGCGTAAAGTTTGTTGCAAGTCAGTAAGTGGTCTCGTTCTTAAATACTGGATGAATAAAATCTGCGTATTTGCATGTCGTGGCTTACACTTTTTTTTTCACCTCTACCCCTTTGATAGGTTGATAGTTCTTAGCCCTATAGCGATTCTTTCCAGACAGTAAGTGATACCCCAAGGTGCCAAGTCTGGTTGAAATCGGTCAGTGGTTTCAGAGGAAATGGTTAGTACACTGGACTCGCATTCGGGACAACGGTTCAAACCCGCATCTGGCGATCCAGATTTGGATTTTCCATGATTTCCCTAAATCTCTACAGGCAAATGCAGGGATGGTTTCTTTAAAAGGCCACGGCCTATTTCCTTCCCCAACCTTGACACAGTCCGAGCTGGTGCTTCGTCTCTAATGACCTCGATGTCGACGGGACGTTAAACCCAAAAAATGTTCAAATGTGTGTGAAATCTTATCCCAGATAGCACAGTGAGCCGGTTTCAAACTTGTTTCCAGATGTAAAGTTCAAGTATATAAGCTTGATCAAAGCTGGAATATTCAGGCCTGTTAGTTGGATTCAAGCTTGAAACAAACATCAAAGTTGGCAGAGTTCAAGCTATATTTCAAGCTTGACTTATCAAGTTTGGCTCCAGCTGTATCTACACACGTGGAATACAGCCTGGTATTTACAGCTTGTTTTAAGCTACATAATTATTAATCTGAATTTATTGAACCTAATTAATTAAATAAATACCAGAATGGAAATGGTGTGAAAAAATTATCAAGACATGTATGTTTAAATTTTTTTTATTTTCAAAGTGTTTAAAATTGTTTTATTTTAAAATTTAATTATTCTGAAGCCCCTCCGGCCCCAGCACACAGACCAGAGCAGGATCAAATATCGCTGACTTCTGCCGGTATAATGATCCTGTAAAAGGTAAAAGAAAATGCTAGCCATACCTAAACATAAAAAATGTAAAAAGTTTAAACTGATCAACCTAAATATAATTTATGCCCCAGATTAGCAAAATAACTTCAAACTCAATGATGCAGTAAAAATCATTAACTAGTATAAACGTCACTGAGTAAGCAGCTGCTTCTGGTGACTTCATTCCAAAGAGTTTTTAAAGTAATTTGAAATAACTTTTTGTTTGAAATTTTTAGGGTAAAGATGATATTTGGGTAATTTTGCGATGAATTCATGAGGAAGCCACACGTCACTATTTCTAACAGTTTCAGGGCCATTTAAACTGAATTATAAAGAAACAAGTACTTGAAATCATATACACCTCATACTGTAAGCTTATAAGGAAACTACGTTTTAGAAAAATCTAGACATTTTATTTTATCCACAATTATTTTTTGGTGAGTAAAACTGAATCAAAATGAAATAAAAGATGAAATCGAAATGAATTTAAGAAATTACCAGTTCAGTGGAACTGAAATGTAAAAGAACAAAAAATGTTCACCTTGTCATATTTTAATATTGCCTTTTTTTAGATTTCAGCCACATTACAAATAACAATAAAATTAAAAAGTACCTGTAGGCCTTGCAGTATTATTTCACCTAGGGAACAACAAAATTAAGAGCAGATGAAGAGCAGTCAAAGCTACGTAAATAAAAAAGACTGACACCTGTGTAGTGACTGGTTCTTGAGCACTTTTTCCCGTTCACCATGTTATTACTATTTGTATTCGCAAAGACACTTTTCACACTTCACGATTATTCATTCATGGTGTGACACACGCGAGTACTTACAAGTAAACAAATGTAATAGGCTATATATATAAAAAGGCGAGATTTTAAAAAGGTAAAATAACATTAAGTTTTAATTTATTGGTGCTGAACAACTTGTAATATGTATTCTTAGCTGGTAATCCATTTCACTTTCATCCAGGCTCAATTTTTCTACGTAAAAAAATATGATATTTCTTTACGTTATGTAATAATATTTAACATTTGTAATATTAACGTACCACTAGAGAAAAATGCACCAACGTACCTGTAATACACTATATATCTTCTTCAGACCCAGTGTAGCAGTAAGGCAGGGGATGCCACACACTTTCCGAACTATTTTCCAGTATAAAACAAACTTCACAACTGTCAACAATCATTAACGCGCGTCACAAAAGTAAAATGGCCGTAAACCTAGCAGTCAGTGCAAGGCTTATAAACGCTTGTGGCGCTTCCCGTGGACATCTATGGAAGCTATGCTGCGCGTGCATCTGCTGTACAGCCTTCCAGGGAAATTACAGTTTATTTCAAGCTTGGGAAAATTATTTTAATTCAAGCTAAATTTTTACAGCTTGATGTAAACTGAGTAACAGGTTGATTTTTCAATCTTGAATTTTCAACTGAATCTAAACTCAATATCCACCTTGAAATAAGCTGTGTAACAGGTTGATTTTTCAATCTTGAATTTTCAACTGAACCTAAACTCAATATCCACCTTGAAATAAGCTTGAGTGCTAGCTGGGATGGGACTTAACTGCTAAGGTCATCAGTCCCTAAGCTTACACACTACTTACCCTAAATTATCCTAAGGACAAACACACACACACACCCATGTCCGAAGGAGGACTCGAACTTCTGCTGGGACCAGCCGCACAGTCCATGACTGCAGCGCCCCAGACCGCTCGGCTAATCCCGCGTGGCTCGTTAAACCCAATCTTCCTTGGGAATTTGTGGCAAGGATTATGGGACCAAACTGCTGAGGTCATCGGTTCCTAGGCTTATGCACTACTTAATCTAAATTACAGTAACTTACGCTAAGGACAACACACTCTCCCATGCCCGAGGGAGGACTCGAACCTCCGACGAGAGGAGCCGCGTGAACCGTGGCAAGACGCCCAAGACCGCACGGCTACCCCGCGCCCAATCTTCCTTCCCTCTTTGCATATTTAAATACTTTGTTTATCTGAAGCAGAACCAAAGTCTTAGGTTAATACGTAATTGATGAGTGTTATCTACATTATAGTATAGAATTTAACCACAACTAATTTGTAAAACTGAATCGTTCTATTTCGTATGACATTTTTCCACAACATGCATCACGAAATACGTAAATAAACAAACAGATAAAATAAACTAAATCAGCATAAACAGTACAATGCGCTACATTTTGCCTACGCAGTTTGTGCACTGACATTTTCCAACTTCTCTAATGAGTTTTTTGGATACATGTACACGAAATTATGTCATCCATTACTATTTTAATTAGAAAGTCGATTTACGAACGCACGCTACTACGTACAAGTTCGTCATCTGACTTTCAGTACCATGACGTCTTTTACTTCCACAATAAATCTTAGGCAGAGATGTAAACGTATCATCAAAAGAACGTTGAAAGTAGCCACGGAATATGCGGTAATTTTAAAAGTATTGAAATTAATGTTTACAGTAAACGATTAAAACCGTATTTGAAGTAAATACCAACGGACTTTGCAGTTTTAATCCTCGCAAATTTATCAGGATTGTCTTTCAAGATGTCAGTGCAGCTTTAAGTAGAAGGGCAAATTTTTGCTCCTTACCGCATGCAAGCGCACGGCACTTTGCTAAGTTTAGCCCGTTTGATTTACTCCTATTACAAATGCTGCCTTCGAATGAATTTATAATATTGTAACAAAATACGGAAAATGATTTTTAACTTCCAACACAATTAATGGCGGAAATACATGAAACTAACCGCCGATACCACCCGTTAGGTTTGACACTTGACCTCTTCAAATACAGGTAGAAACGGTCCGAATAACAATCAAATTAGGCGTCTAAGATATTGAGCAATTACTTTAATACACTTGCCACCGAGTTTCCATTATAGGAGTAAGGTCGCTAACATTTTTCTAACGAAATGCGAACTCGTTTTTAAATCAGGTCAAGCAAACATTGACGCTCACACCCATATTCCTTTGTTTGTCTTTCAATATCCTGCCGGTATCGGGTATACCATCATGGCTCCAAAGATATATGTTGTTATGGAACGAAATACGAATTTTTATCATTGATATGTTGTATAGTAACGATGTATGTACACAACATTTATTTAATGAAATCCACATCATTTGTGACACACTATAACAACGCATCATCTCTGTAACAAATTCCCTAAGTAACACCACAGTCTAAAATTTTCAAACAATCTGTCTTTAGGCACTTTCCTTGTTCCATAATAGTTTCGCTCGAAGTCTAGCAATCTGAACGTTCTGACACTTCACACGCTTTTGTAAGACACGAACAGCTGCACTTAATCCAACCACTTCATCGTCAAAGCAGGTCTGTGTTGATGATTCTCACGAATCTGGCACTAATACATGGAGAGTTGAACTGGCTGCTTCTGTGTCATAGTACTGTTTTACAGCTTTAGATTGACTGTCGAATCTTTGTGGCAGTTTCCTCTTCGTCAGTTGAGGTGGCTTATTTGGAATGTCAAACAGTGTGGGTACTGCATTCCACACGAGTTTTTACTGTCTGCGTTCATGAACTGGTTTTGTTCGAAATGTAGCGAACAAAACCTAATATTATTATACAGGTAAACCGGGTCTTTCTTCATAAGGTCTTCTCGTCTGCTATTAACTAGCCATTTTTTTGCTCCTAAAACGAAATATTCATCATTTATACACTTACATTTGCAAGTGAATCCTGACGATACAGTTTAGTAACATGATGGTATATACCTCTCAGGATCCTTAGGAAACCTAAAAAAGACAGCTGTGGTGTCTTCTTCCTATTGCTGCTGCAATTTATTGCGCTACAAACGCTCCCGATGGTAAAAACCATTGTATAAATCAAAATAAACAATCACTATTCGCTTTCGCGATCGCGCCGAACTCACAGTTCAACCTACCGGCCACTTGGAGCGCTGCTGGCGCTGAAGGCAACAAAATCGAGGCGAAGTGTCGCGACTGTTATGTTAGACTGTGGTAACACTGACAGCAGCCTGTTGGCATCCCCATCATACAGTTCGGCTAAACTGTAAACAAGACATCAAGTATAGGTCGTCTGCTGTTGGTAAAGTTTTTAGAGGAGTTACATTATTAATGGAATTGTTCAATAAGCGCTCGTGATTTACTTTTCAAAACAATTCGTGTTGGATATGGTGAGTATATAATAACTCTTGAATGAATTGCGTGCAATTTTCATCGGTGGAAGTTAGATATTTGTCACGATTGTATGAAAAATAGCCCCCCCCCCCCCCTGTATTCTTTTGAAGAGTAACACAAACAGTTTTAACTGTACACCTTTGTGAGAGTAATATATGTAAAACGTTCTACTAATTAGGACGCGTGCAGTGTAAAGTAAAAAAAAATGTAATACGGTTCATACGAAAGAAACATATAAAATTTAATATGCTATTGAAGACGATTATTACACGCCGAGCAGACCCGTGGTCAACTTCCGACCACATTCAAACAGATTGAAACTGCGCTGACGCGCTCAATAACGTACAACTAAGGTTTGCAAACTTTTATCTCAAGATAAAAAAATAAAAAGATAATTCCAGTTTTTATGAAGCTTTCAGTGGAGGGCCGAAAACTGTCAAGCGAGTTCAACGATAGCCTTGGCAGGACTTAAGTTGGCTTGAAATTGGAATTAATTATGATCCAGAGGAGATATTTGAGCCAAATGCCCAACTTTTTCCCAATAACATAATTTAAAAATTTCAGGGCTGTGGCGTTCACAATTTCCACGCTTCATGAACTCAAATTTGGCAGAGAAGCAGTTATTTATGAGTAGTCTGACGTTATTAATATGTAAACATGCCATTAATTTTGTAATCAAATTTATGTGTACTTTTACGCAACATTTCTAAATATTAACACCCACCCCATTTTCTTTGTTTGTTACTGTAGAACAAACGTTTTTGTACTGGAAATGGTTTTGTTTGTTTTTGAGACTGGGTAGTGTTAAAACAATGAGCCTGAAAATCCAGCTACCTAACATTCATAAACTGTTGACATATTTAATTAAAAATGAAGCTATTAGTAGTTTGTGGTTGAATACTGATACATAATGTAAATTAAGCATGTATTAGTACTCACAAGTTTCAAATATACAATAACAGTGTAAATGACCTGCTAGCAACTGCTGTCAAGATTAATCTTGGAAAAGTGTCTTCTACAGCACCGTACCCCCCCTGTTATTACAAGCTGGCTGCACCATGTTTCTCGGTTATATTTAGAAACTGAGTGTTAGAAGGGCCTGCTGTATGTTTGGTGTCATGTACCAATTGGTCTTTATCTTTAATTACTAGATCATCTTGTTCCTTGATAGATTTTCCTGTTTGCTTTCAAGTTACACTCTGTTGTTTTCATTTTATTTTTGTTCTCTCTTTCTGCTGCTTGATACTTAAATACCTTTTTAACTCAGATATCTTTGATACACTTCTAGTGCCATATTTCATAATTTACCTTGAGAAACAGTTGTTCAAGGAGGAGAGAATTTACTTAGAAATGGATTAAGCTTAGAATTAACATTCATTATCTCATATACCTTATTCCATCTGATGCTTTGCAGATTCCTTGTAAAAGTGTGCGTTGGTAGCTCATGAACGGTTCTAATGGTTTTCCTAGTTAACACTTTATACTTTCTATGCACCAGATGTTTAATACATAATAATGATTCTTTTTTTTAAAAAAAAATGTTATATCAGGCAGCTGTTGTCTTAGATATGTAAACATATTAACAGTTTATACAGATGAAATACCCTATAGGTTCAATTTTAGCAAAATATAAACATATCCAAATACATGCTATGTGCCATCATTGCTACAAAAGAATGTTTTGAAATCTTGATTAAATTTATTTTCATCATCTGTTGTCTGATGCAGGATGGCAGTGCATTGTAAAGCTTAAAATTAATACACCTCTTATGTCTTTATGCATGATTTTTTTTTTCTCACTGTGTATAGCGAGCTGTGGTTTGGTTTTCCTAGCATGAAAATTTCTGATTTGGTCCTGGTAATTAAAATGTGTGTGTGTGTGTGTGTGTGTGTGTGTGTGTGTGTGTGTGTGTGTGTGTAAGATGTACATTGTTATTCAGATTGCCATTTTCTGTAACAAAGAAACTGGTTGTAAATGGGGTAGTGACTATTCCAAAATAATAATTCGCATGTTAAGAGGAACTGGACATAACCAAAGGATCAAAGTACGCCATCCTGGCAACTCTGTGGTGCAAATGTTTCAGGCATTTCTTAAAGTAAAACAGATTGTATTAAGTCGGTGCAAGCTTCGTTATGCAGTCTCTATAATTTAAGTTTTTGTCAACAGTTTTGTATATATATGTTTCCCAAATTGCAGGTAGTTTGATGTATGTAGACTGTCAATCTTTTGGCATTGAACAAAGAGTAGACATACTCCAGGATTTCATCAGTTATGCTCAGGGATTTGTTTGGAGCAATTATAATCATACTAGTGACGTGTGTGAATAACATCTTTTGCTGAATTATTTCTCATTCTACCTCTTCATCTTCCTTCCTCCCCTCCTCTCTCCAACCCCTCCCCCCCGCCCCCCCCCTCTCTCTCTCTCTCTCTCTCTCTCTCTCTCTCTCTCTCTCTCTCTCTCTCCCTCCACATCTCCTTGCCAGCCTTCATGCATGTATCATGTATGGGTGAGGGTGGGAGGGTGGGTGGGGGTCACATGTTCACATTACAAATTGATTTATACATATGGTTACATTCTGAACATTTCGAGGTTTTACAAAAAGAAAGAGAACAAAAAATACAGATGTGAGTTGGTAATTCCTACACTGGGCCTTTTACACATTATAGTAATAGAAATTCTTCCTTTTAAGGAGAAGAAGCTGTCAAGGAGAAAGTTTCTCAGTTTGTTTTCAAATTTTAATTTGCTGTCTGTGAGAATTTTATATCAGTGGTTAAGTGATCAAAAATTTTTGTTGCAGCGTTATGTACCCCTTTTTGTGCTAAAGACGGCTTTAATGTGGAATGATGAATGTCTTTTTTCCTTCCTGTATTGTAACTGTGTGCATCATTGTTCTTTACATAATTGTTGACTCTCTGCTTCAACAATTTCTCTAATATGGAGACCAAAATGAGGAGTAATGTGTGTCGGTGGTTTTCTACCTTGTACTTGCTGCCATTTTTAAGTAATAGCTTCACTTTTCAGAAACACTCCTTTATTGAATGATAAAGTGGCAATGTGGGTCTTGCAGTTTGTGAAGAAATTTTTTATGAAGACAGATACCAGCACTTAATGCAGAGCTCCAGACATTTTTGGCTTCACGCTTTTTACCATCTTTAATACTTAATAATTTATTGAAGCTATTTTCAAGCTACAAACTACTTTCAAATATTCTTTTTTTTCTTAATTTGTGAATTTCAATCTGAATGCACCAGTTGCATTTATGAGATAGTTATTAATACAAATAGGTAAGTCTCCTGTTTTAATATTACCATATTCTATGTTTCTGCAAATGATTTACTGGTTTTAATCTCTCTTTCCCATTAAGTACACCATAGAAATTGTAGAGCAAAAGCTTTTCCAATCTCTCCTATTCCTAAAATATAAACATGTCACCACTTTCCAACCTCTCCCATTGGAGTGAGAGATTTCTTAATCCTGTAGTCCCATGTGTTTAGAGTTTGGTTGCACTTTCTTCTACAAGGGCAGCAGCCTAGATTTTTGTGACAGTGGCCTGGTTTGGTAAGTATTTGTTTATAACTGTAGTGTGTGTGTGTGTGTTTACGTTTGTATAGTTTTTGTGTATCAGAATAGGTGATGATGCAAATCTTCATGAATTTTGAGGTTATTCTTGTTAGTGTTAGGTAAATGTGTTGTATCGTGATTGATTGGTATCATTAACATTGGATCAGGTTATGTTTTCGATATTAGTTGTGTGAGTGAGTTTTGGTTTGTTGCACTGTGGACTTCGTTTTTGGTAGGTAGGATAACTGAAGGTTTGTGCATTACAGAAGCATCTGATTCCACACATCTGCTTTGGCCCATGATGTCATTAATATGGTGGAAATGACTATTTCCAATGTATACAAAATGGCAACAATGTCACTACATACACATGCCAACAAATGTGAGCAAAAATAAAAAATTAGACAATAATGTCTTATTCCAAAAATAAGATGAAACTAACAGGACAACTGTGGAAAATTGGGGGGTTTAAGACAGCAAAAAAAAAAAAGCATATCACTGTCTCAAAACAATTAATATATAAAAAAATTAAATTACAGCATTCTGCTACACCAATAAAACCACAGGAATCTGGCATTTTCCTTGAGCTGTATAGCGCAACTGCGGCTATTGATAACAAAACACCAATACCTATAATCTCGAAAAGTGCAATTGGACATTTCCTTTGACCTATATAGCTCAACCGGAGATATATCAATACCAAAAAGCCAACACCTGCAACTCCAAAAAGTGGAATCAGACATTTTCTGTGATCTTTATAGCTCAACCTTGACCTGGGCACGTATGATCCCAGTTGTTTTCATGCCATAAAACAAAACAAAGTAATTTATAGCTCAACTGCAGCTATCTGCACCAAAAACCAGCATCTAAAACTTTGAAAAGTGGAACCATAACCCCAAAAACTCAAAAACCCAAATACCCTATATTCACTACACCAATTAAAAACTACCGTAACTATGCAAAAAACACACACACACACACACACACACACACACACACACACACACACACACACACACACACCTGGCCTGAGCCACCAGAACTCTCATCAGTCTCATGTCATTTGACACGTGACATATTCAGTAATAAGCCCAACACTGTAAGTCAGACATTGTCATCTCGGAACGTAATGACGCACTCATGAACTTCACTGTCATATCCATACCTAACAAAAAAGCGAAAAAAAAATTAGAATTCTTTTGCTGCTGACACACACTAAACTAATCAGACGTAACAAAAAATCCTTAACTCACTGAAAACACCTCCACAACCCACATTACAGCACCAACTACATAAACTCAAATGAACCCAGTACCCCATGTTAAACTCAGTGGGTCCATATCTAACACCAGAGGGCATGATCAGATACAACAATATGACATCTGCAAACACAACCGACTCAAAAACTCAGTGCCATAATGATGTTACACGCCACAACAGTATTATCTCACGGGTGAAAACAGATGGCTGGAATCAGACGCTTCTGTTGAAAGGGAAATGTCTGATTCCTCTGGTTTCATTGGTGTAGCGGAATGTTGTAATTTAAATTTTCTTTTATAGTATTTGTTTTTTTTGGGTGGTGGATAATGGGTTTGATGATTTGTGTGTGTTGTTTTTTGTTCCATTATCACACCTTGGAGATTCTTAGTCTGAGAGGTTTTTTCCCCCAAATAATAAACAATGCATGCACAAGTACTAATCCCAATCGCTCCACAGATTCCAGTGCTTAATTTAATAGCTGGCCCTCTTATCACCCATATTGCCAAATGCTCTGCTGTTAGGCTTTTCGCTTCTTTGTGTTGACACATCAATCGTAATGCGTTAAACATCATCAAGAATCATTTATCACCCCAGAACTCACAAAAACTGTGGTTTAAATACTAATTTTGTCATATTTAATTATTTTGGCTTATAGATTTCTCATCCCCCCTCCCCCTGCTCCCATTTGGATGATACGGGTGTCTTAAACAACATTGTTTTTTTACAAGTAGTCAGTCATATATGTACTAAATCTCTTATCTTTGAAGTAGTTTTCTCTTGAATTTAACTTAATTACAGATTCTTTGTTCCCTCTAATATTTCATCCCCAACATAAAAGGAAATGACATACTTCTGTTTTAGATCTATATTTTTAAATCTTCTGTCACACTTCCTCCCTATTCCTTGCTCCTCCCCTCCCTCTCTCTCTCCCCTCTCTCATTTGCACATGTAGACACTAACTCAGACATTTGCTTGTTTAAATGTGTGATAGAATATGTGATAGAATATGTGATAGAATATGTTTTGGAATATGTTTTGGAATATGTTGTTGTTGTTGTTGTGGTCTTCAGTCCTGAGACTGGTTTGATGCAGCTCTCCATGCTACTCTATCCTGTGCAAGCTTCTTCATCTCCCAGTACCTACTGCAACCTACATCCTTCTGAATCTGCTTAGTGTATTCATCTCTTGGTATCCCCCTACGATTTTTACCCTCCACGATGCCCTCCAATACTAAATTGGTGATGCCTTGATGCCTCAGAACATGTCCTACCAACCGATCCCTTCTTCTGGTCAAGTTGTGCCACAAACTTCTCTTCTCCCCAATCCTATTCAATACCTCCTCATTAGTTACGTGATCTACCCACCTTATCTTCAGCATTCTTCTGTAGCACCACATTTCGAAAGCTTCTATTCTCTTCTTGTCCAAACTATTTACCGTCCATGTTTCACTTCCATACATGGCTACACTCCATACAAATACTTTCAGAAATGACTTCCTGACACTTAAATCTATACTCGATGTTAACAAATTTCTCTTTTTCAGAAACGCTTTCCTTGCCATTGCCAGTCTACATTTTATATCCTCTCTACTTCGACCATCATCAGTTATTTTGCTCCCCAAATAGCAAAACTCCTTTACTACTTTAAGTGTCATTTCCTAATTTAAACCCTCAGCATCACCCGATTTAGTTTGACAACATTCCATTATCCTCGTTTTGCTTTTGTTGATGTTCATCTTATATCCTCCTTTCAAGACACTGTCCATTCCGTTCAACTGCTCTTCCAAGTCCTGTGCTGTCTCTGACAGAATTACAATGTCATCGGCGAACCTCAAAGTTTTTACTTCCTCTCCATGAATTTTAATACCTACTCCGAATTTTTCTTTTGTTTCCTTTACTGCTTGCTCAATATACAGATTGAATAACATCGGGGAGAGGCTACAACCCTGTCTCACTCCTTTCCCAACCACTGCTTCCCTTTCATGCCCCTCGACTCTTATAACTGCCATCTGGTTCCTGTACAAATTATAAATAGCCTTTCGCTCCCTGTATTTTACCCCTGCCACCTTCAGAATTTGAAAGAGAGTATTCCAGTTAACATTGTCAAAAGCTTTCTCTAAGTCTACAAATGCTAGAAACGTAGGTTTGCCTTTTCTTAATCTTTCTTCTAAGATAAGTCGTAAGGTTAGTATTGCCTCACGTGTTCCAACATTTCGACGGAATCCAAACTGATCTTCCCCGAGGTCCGCTTCTACCAGTTTTTCCATTCGTCTGTAAAGAATTCGCGTTAGTATTTTGCAGCTGTGACTTATTAAACTGATAGTTCGGTAATTTTCACATTTGTCAAGACCTGCTTCCTTTGGGATTGGAATTATTATATTCTTCTTGAAGTCTGTGGGTATTTCGCCTGTCTCATACATCTTGCTCACCAGATGGTAGAGTTTTGTCATGACTGGCTCTCCCAAGGCCATCAGTAGTTCTAATGGAATGTTGTCTACTCCCGGGGCCTTGTTTCGACTCAGGTCTTTCAGTGCTCTGTCAAACTCTTCACGCAGTATCGTATCTCCCATTTCATCTACATCCTCTTCCATTTCCATAATATTGTCCTCAAGCACAACTTCCTTGTATAGACCCTCTATATACTCCTTCCACCTTTCTGCTTTCCCTTCTTTGCTTAAAACTGGGTTTCCATCTGAGCTCTTGATGTTCATACAAGTGGTTCTCTTTTCTCCAAAGGTCTCTTTAATTTTCCTGTAGGCAGTATCTATCTTACCCCTAGTGAGAAAAACCTCTACATCCATACATTTGTCCTCTAGCCATCCCTGCTTAGCAATTTTGCACTTCCTGTCGATCTCATTTTTGAGACGTTGGTATTCCTTTTTACCTGCTTCATTTACTGCCTTTTTATATTTTCTCCTTTTATCAATTAAATTCAATATTTCTTCTGTTACCCAAGGATTTCTACTAGCCCTCATCTTTTTACCTATTTGATCCTCTGCTGCCTTCACTACTTCATCCCTCAAAGCTACCCATTCCTCTTCTACTGTATTTCTTTCCCCCATTCCTGTCAATTGTTCCCTTATGCTCTCCCTGAAACTCTGTACAACCTCTGGTTCTTTCAGTTTATCCAGGTCCCATCTCCTTAAATTCCCACCTTTTAGCAGTTTCTTCAGTTTTAATCTACAGGTCATAACCAATAGATTGTGGTCAGAGTCCACATCTGCCCCTGGAAATGTCTTACAATTTAAAACCTGGTTCCTAAATCTCTGTCTTACCATTATATAATCTATCTGATACCTTTTAGTATCTCCAGGGTTCTCCCATGTATACAACCTTCTATCATGTTTCTTAAACCAAGTGTTAGCTATGATTAAGTTGTGCTCTGTGCACAATTCTACCAGGCGGCTTCCTCTTTCATTTCTTAGCCCCAATCCATATTCACCTACTACGTTTCCTTCTCTCCCTTTTCCTACACTCGAATTCCAGTCACCCATGACTATTAAATTATCGTCTCCCTTCACTATCTGAATAATTTCTTTTATTTCATCATACATTTCTTCAATTTCTTCGTCATCTGCAGAGCTAGTTGTCATATAAACTTGTACTGCTGTAGTAGGTGTGGGCTTCGTATCTATCTTGGCCACAATAATTCGTTCACTATGCTGTTTGTAGTAGCTTACCCACATTCCTATTTTCCTATTCATTATTAAACCTACTCCTGCATTACCCCTATTTGACTTTGTGTTGATAACCCTGTAGTCACCTGACCAGAAGTCTTGTTCCTCCTGCCACCGAACTTCACTAATTCCCACTATATCTAACTTTAACCTATCCATTTCCCTTTTTAAATTTTCTAACCTACCTGCCCGATTAAGGGATCTGACATTCCACGCTCTGATCCGTAGAACGCCAGTTTTCTTTCTCCTGATAACGACATCCTCTTGAGTAGTCCCCGCCCGGAGATCCGAATGGGGGACTATTTTAGCTCCGTTTTGGAATATAAACCTTCCTTAATAGAAATTTTAGTTAATAGTACCCAGTTTGTACTACCTGAAACAGAATATAAGTGACATGGAAAAGAGGAAAGCAACATGAAATTTATTGATTTCGGGCAACATTTAATATGGTTGCAATAACATTCCCTTGTCTAATTCGGCAATTGTAACATGGAAAAAGAGTATGAGTAGGTATCGGATCATCTTTCCAAATAATCAGAATAATGCTTCAACTGATGCAGCTCTATCTTTGTCATATTAGACTTAATTAAAAGTTCAAATGCTATTAATGTTGTTATGCTTGATGTGGTAAATGCCAAGTGTCATAAATGCCAAGTGTCATATTTACACAACATGTAAGAATATGTGAATGACAGTATACTGTCCCTGGGGTGTGACAAATTTTTAACGATGACTTGGGTGCAATTGTGCATTGTTGGTAGCACCTCTCATTGAATTTTTCAAAAGTTCACCCAAACCAAGAGACATTTGCAGTGGAGTGATGAAAGGAAGCATCCTTCACCAGAGGATAAGCTGCTGTTGCTGAGGATGCCATATTAGCTCATCCCCTTCCAGGCACACCTCTCACTGCTTGGGCAGATGCACAATCAGCTGTGATTGGAGCTGTATTACAACAACATATTTGACATTAGTGGCAATCTCTGGCTTTCTTCAGTGACAGATTATTACCTTCTGTCAGAAGCCAGACAAAGAATTACCGTGCCAGTTACAGCATTCAGACTGCATCACACAGTTCATCATAGATATTCAGTATGTTGATGGTTAACAGAATGGACCAGCAAATGATCTGTGTCTCATTAATGCTGTTGTGAACACACTTGACTTCTTGGCACATGCTGTCACAGACAACTAACTAAAGACATTCCTGAAAGCACCATAGAGCTTACAACTCTGACATATTCAGATAACAGTCTCGAATGTAGTGCCATACTGTGACATATCCGCGTCATAAGCATGTTCATTTGTTACAGCAAATTACCATCAGCAAGCAGTTTCCTCTCTCCACAGCTTATCTCATCCAGTATTCAGCGATACTGCACAGCTAGCGGAAGAGGAATTTATTTGGTCAAGTATCGAGGAAGATTGAAAAGCATTTCTCTTCCATTGCAATGCTAGTCATAACAACAGAATAAGTTGACACATTATAGCTCTGCTTGGCACTTTACCTTTCATATTCAAAGATTTGAGTATGTCTGTATTGATGTCTTTGAACCTTTACCACCATCAAACGGATACCAATACCGTCTCGCAGTGATGATTGTTTCTCTCATTGGGCTGAAGCTTATCCAATGAAAGATTCAACAGGGGCAACTGTACCTAAAACTGTGTTTCCTGATAATACCTTGTTAGTCACACCTACAGTTTATCGGAATATTTGGATACTCAGATGTGTTAAACAGAATTTTGACTGTTTACAAATGGTACTGGTGTGCATAAAGTAAATGCCTTTAAAAACAGCAGATGTGTGGTATGAGAGAAGGTGTGCCTTTTTTGGAAGCAGCTGATTTTTCTCCTAGTGTAGTTGTATAAAATAATCCAGAAGTAATTTCCACAACTACTAGTTAGAGTAGACTAGCATTAGTGAGAAATTGCTGTCAGTATATGTTAT